>NC_088304.1:34002237-34156850 GCF_032854445.1 Liolophura sinensis | reverse complement strand
AATACATTAATTTTTTGAATGTGTGAACAAACCAGCAGAAACATTGGCTAAACGAGTGTATATTTTCCCTGCATGTTATGACTTTGAAGTTAAGCAACGAACCATCTATTAAATATTTATACATAAACATCAGAATCTTCCCAACGTATGTATGCACGAACCCTAAAGGTGATATCAACAATATTATTCCCAGACAAAAGGGGCTCCTTCTCCCACCCTCCCTTGTACACGAGACAGAACCCCCTCTCCCTTACCCCCTCGCCAATCCCGCCTGTCTGGCTGGGTGGACATTTATGGTTCAGTTAGTTCCGCTGTCTCTGTTTTATTGCTCCCCATAAGACAAACCGTTATTTTTATAGTTCTGTGTTCGTACACTGCCAGCGATGTTTTTCATTATCTATGCCGCATCTTTCTATGAAAACAACCCGAAGATGACAGCTACATCAAACACTGACTGGCCGGGAGACGGTATCACGCCGCTTGGACTAACAACTACTTTCATTTCTTACTAACCGATTCGGATTTCAGATGATGTGGTGAAAATAGCTGACTCCTGTCAGGGTAACATTTTGTCAACTTTAAGAAGAAGATTTCATTTTCGAACAATTCTGTGTAGGGCTAATATTCCTGACAGTATAGCATTGACCCTAGAATCTTAGTCCAGTCGGATGGAAAAAGTTTTACACTGTACGTTTGTCACGGACTTAAGACATGCCTTTGTAATGCAATGCAATTTCCAAATCCAATTTTAATATGCTACCACCTACACATTGTTGCAACTGGAAGATATAAACTAGGAGTTACGGAGAAAGGAATTTATGCCAAATAACCATATACAGCTTCAGACGTCCCATACATACAGAATGCCAAATTCACAACGACAGTGTTTGTTTCGACATATACATAACGACTATCATGAAGAGACGGTCGTTTGCCAAACACTGTATATGTATTCAAAAAAGATAACAAGTTAATTATGTTAAGCGATGCACAAAGGGGTTAGAAGAGGGGTATAAAAATGCAGCATAAAGGTTAAAACCAGAAGCAGCGACAGTGCGTGTGATATCTGGCAAACGGTCACAGATTATATATGTTGGAAGTCGACTTCTTGTCAATATACCTCTGTTAAGGATTTATTCTAACTGTTCACGTAAATGCTTAAATATATGTAAATGACAAGGAGAATTTCACAAAATAAATGCAGTGAATTTATTAGATGTTACTGTAGACTAAATGCTGCGTTGCCGTCAGATCTATTAGGCAATGACATGAAAACAGTCATCAGTGGACGATGTTATATGTACAATGTTATATATATATTTAGTTGTAAAAATACACCTGTATGTATATCTTTAAATAAATAAATTAATTAAATAAATAATGAAAACTGAGTCCCAGCGAGTGTCGGACACAATCATCCATACAAGGTGTTACAGGGGGCGAAAGTTTTAGTGTCCGTCGGTAATCCCATGGCATTTTCTTTCAAGTGACCATCAGCTGGTGGCCGGCTGTTTACCTGCCGGGTTGTTGAACGGGCTCTTTCATCTTCTCGCCTCTCTGCTGCGAAGCGGACAACTTCTGATGAAATACAACCCTGATGATCATGTCGAATGATTACGATGACATCATACCTAAAAGACAACTAGCAAAAGTCAAGCGAATATTATTACACCTTGACGCCAAGTCATGTGTAGACTCAGGACTGACAACATTTTATCGAACAAATCAGTCTTAATTATATAGGTTGACAAACGTAATTTCATTAACAATTTATTAATTACCTGTTTCGACGCTATAGGATCGCTAATATCTGTTCTCTGGCACTAATCTTTTACACTTCATTGCCAGAGATTATAAATTAGTCATCTGTATAGTTATACAATTGGTGCACACGTGGATAAAACGGACGCGCGATTACCGGCAATCTTAATTAATTTATTTAATTGGTGTTTTACACCGTACGTGAATATTTCACTTATACGACGACGGTCAGCATTATGGTGGGAGGAAACAGGGTACAGCCCAGGAGAAACTCACGACCATCGGCGGGTTACTGCCAGTCCTTCCCACGTTCAGCCGGAGATGGAAACCAGCATGAGCTAAACTTGACTTCACAGCGACCGCATTGTGAGATGGCCATTACGCTGCGCTAGCGCACTAACCATCTAAGCCACGGAGGCCCCGCAATCCTTATGGTGATCAACGGTGTCTGTTATGCCAGATACTTGTATATAGGTATACATAATATAGTTGTAACTGCATTATTTTATTTTACTGGTAGCTTTGCAACGTTTTCGTTGCGGGTCTCCGCACGAGTGAAAAGGAAATACATATGGTGCAGCAATCCCCGTTTTCGTCTCTGAACTCATGGTCTCTGAACTCATGGTACAGTTAAAAGGGCATTTTGATATTGATCGCCGTGCATTTAATAGTCACAATGATAACTTTCACATTCTGGCAATTTTTTTGTGTTCGTGTAGGGAGGGGGGGGGGGGGCGTAGTCTGGGTTATAACGCCTTAAGGCAACACGATTTACGAGAAAAGTTCTGAAAAACGCTTTACGACGTTAGTAAAGTGTGCCATCGTCTGTAGATTCATGCATGAACCCGAACTATTTATAAACACAAGATTTTCGTTTATTTCTTTGACTGCTGATTTACGCCGTACACAAGAATATTTCACTTAGATGACGGCGGTCAGCATTATGGTGGAGGAAACCGGGTAGAGCCCAGGGGAAACCCATCCGCAGGTTGTTGACAGACCTTCCCACGTACGACCGGAGAGGAAGCCAGGATGAGCTGGACTGGAACTCACAGCGACGCATTGGTGAGAGGTTTATGGTTGATTACCCCGCGCGGCGTGCTAATCACCTCCTCTAAGAAG
This sequence comes from Liolophura sinensis, assembly GCF_032854445.1. NCBI lineage: Eukaryota > Metazoa > Mollusca > Polyplacophora > Chitonida > Chitonidae > Liolophura > Liolophura sinensis. Next base: position 34,153,967 of record NC_088304.1, on the reverse strand, counting down.
GCCCCTGTGAGATTTTCACCAATCGTTTGCATAGCACACGATTATATATTAGTGACCTATCACTGGACATGTATAAGCTTTAAAACTTAAGTGCTGTTTTAAAACCCTAAAGGGTTCGACAGGTGCCTCGCTAATCTTTAACAGTGTGATATGTAACAGTTGTGTTCTATACAATAACACTTTGAAAATGCCGTTACTGATCGAGCTATTAGTTTTAAAATCAGCATTTTTATTTTAAGCAGATTAATTAAATGAACAGAGGATTTATTTATCTACATACTTTACTGGGTCATTGAACTAGCCTGCATAGCACTACCAATAACAAGAGAAATGACCAGCCAAAGTCTCTGCTATAATGCGCGTGGAGGTGTGTTCCAGTTTCCTGTCTATATATCATATATACCGTTTAAACTGCCAGAATGTCATTGCCATCCGTTACAACTGTTAAGTTTCCTCTGTATTTTGTCGGTTTCTATATAATTACCGCGTTTAAACACGTGCTGATCTGAGATCTGCGCTTGTGAGTGAGCACATCAGCACTTGATCACTGCTCCATAGAGTGTAAAACTGGGGATGTGACCGGAGACCATCTGGAGAGCGAAGTGTGGCTCCCGGATGAGGTTAGATGCAAAGTAGCTGGCCGCATCATAAATTAAACCCAACAACCCCCATCTCCGCCTCCGAAATTGGAACTCGGCAAATTGGATGCCTCGAGGAACTCTTATAAATGTTAAAATTCAACGGATGTCCCAATTAAATATCAATCAAAAGCGCGCAAGGCACAGAGAACGTATGTGTAAAAAGCCTCAAATAACAGTCGATCAGTGAACGGAAAATAAAACACAGGGCAAAATCAGAGCAGGGACCTGTGTAATACTTGGCAAATGGTCATATGTAACACATGGAATGCGGCTTCTTGTCAGTGTACCTCAGGGTTTTGCCCTAACTGTTCGTCTGAGTGCTTAAACAAACAGTATCGAGTAATGCACCCCCCCCCCCCCCCCGCGGCCACACACACAGCAGTATGCCTTCAGTAAAATCAGGTAACAGATACAATGTATATGCAGTGATGTCATTTTCCACACATTAGACGTAACTGGTCTAGGCGTATCCCAATCAAAGCTGTGAGTGAGTTTCATTTTCTTGTTGTTTTTTTTTCTTATATTTATTTCTTTGCTTTATTACATGGCGTTATTTACTTAAGTTATCAGTGTTTTACGTCGGGTTCTCGGTTTCACACTTATAAGTATTTGTATGGCAAACGTGGCAAACCTCCACGGGAATTAGCACAAATCGGACAGGTACCCGACATCCAGAAGACAGCTGGATTTGAATCTGCAATATCACCGGTATCGGCTTTTTTTCTGGGGAAAAGGGCCGTACTAAGATTCAGGGTTGAGGCTCGCTACTCTGACCATGGAAGTAGAATACATTCTATCTTCATGATGTGGCTGTCGTGTCATCATCACTATCATGATTGATTACCATCATCATCATCATCATTGTCATCAAAAATGTTAAAGCATCTTTCCAGTATGTGCAGGTGGCATTTGTAACTTAGGTTTTGCCCATAAATGTTGTTAATTTATTACTTGTTTATTTATTGGTGTTGTAAGCCATGCTCAAGAATATTTAACTTATAAGACAGCGGCCAGTGTTATTTTGGGAGGAAGCATGTCAGAGCCAGGGGGAAACCCATGGCCATCCACAGGCTGCTGCAGTAGTATCTGTCCTATAGTCAGAAAGTGTAATCCCTATTAACGATAATACTGTTACTTAATCCACTTTCTTAAATGACAGGCCGCCGTCGTATAAGTGAAATATTCTTGAGTACGGCGTAAAACACCAATCAAAAAAAAAAAAAAAACAAAAAAAAAAAAAAAAATCTAAAATGACATCTAAAACCTGTGTGATATATTCACATAAGGGAGTGTGTCATTTGTGATTTTCAGAGGGGTAATTCTATTTTTTCTATTTTTTGTGGAAGGCTTGTTGGTCGAGTGGTCTAGATGGTTGACATGTATTGCTGGCGGTTTGATGCCTGACTCTGAGGTCGCTGGCTCGAAACCCACAGTGGTCTCAGCAAATTTTCAGCACTAGAATCTGTGCTATATTCAGAAAGTGTAATCCCTATTAACGTTAATACTGTTACTTAATCCACTTTCTAAATGACATCTGCCACTTGTCTGACAGTACAACTGTAATATCAGATAGTGTTGTTTAGTTATATATAAAATAAATTTTTTCAGTTTGATTATAAACGTTTTTCTGCTCTCTCAACTAAAATGAACGATAAATAGAAAAAAAAGTCAGAATAAAAACCACTGTAACACCACACAGGTGAGCATAGAATATTATTGTATTTATAAATATCTTTACATCTGTATTTTACAGAAGCAATTGTACAAATAAAAGACTCTGTTCTAATTGATTGTAACTACGAGACATTGGGAATACATGTTACCGACATAGTTACAATCAACTGATCCCATGATTGCTTTGTCGAATAGTCTGTTTGAGATTATAAATTACTGTACAGAATAAACATCAGACACAACAACAAGAGCTAACAGCAATAAGGGACAAAGCATAGGCTATATGACCTATTGTTTCATGGAATTTTTCGCCAATCTGTTATACTGACTTTGCGAAAAACATCCCCTGAAATTGTATGTGTTTAACAACTAAATCACAAATTAACTTCATCTGGGGGTCTTCTTCTATTAACTTCACACAATTTCTCACCACTAAAGTTCATACAGCAAGGAGACTATTAGTGTGCCAGATTCCATGGAATTATAAGTCAGTTGTCTGCCTTCATATCCCAGAAATTTCTGCTCTTTTTTCTTGAATGAGGTTTGGTATCACTTTTTAACAATGTTTTAACGACAACAATTCTTGTATTAGACAATCCAATCTCACTGAAATGCCACATCAAAGATAAACCATGATGCAATCCATCTATATAAAGTTACAGAGTACTGTCTGACACCAGATTAATCAGTGCCTGACCTATACCATTTTGCTGACCACCAAGCAAGGATGCATCAATAATGCAGTCATATGTCTAATGTGATTTGGGATTGAACAAATGCTCTCCTGTTTACAGGCCGTATATTTGCACATAGGGTGCCGTTTTTAACTTATTTATGCAAACACAAGCCATAATGTATATTATTTACAGATGATGGTCAATCCAGAAAACTTTTTTATGTTCAGCACACAACTGATTTGTTACATAAACTGAGTCCTTATCAAATTTTAACAGCTACAAGTTGGCAAACTGATACTAAGGGGTTTTCACTTGGATGCACATGTAAATCCATAACAGACGAGTTTTAATACCAAAAAGCCTTTCTCATAGCCTCTTTTTGATGAGTTTTTCCAGTTTTCTGATTCGACTGGACTCTTGCTCTGGAGATGGGTTGAGGCTGAAGGAAGACCCTGTTGACTGAGTTGTCTCCCCTAGCCCTGTTGATGCCTGTGGCACTCTAGTACGATAAATGTCTAACAAGACGGCTTGGTCTCCACGTTTCAAGCCCTGGAACACATAAGTGCAGTGCATTTATTTATTTATTTGTTTACATTTATCTATTTATTTATCTAAATAAATCCTCAAGAAAATTTCACGTTTACAATGGCGGGCAGTTTTACGAGAAGAGGAAACCAGATGCCCATGTTAAATATTTTTTGAAGAGAATTAAAGGCCTTCAAAAGTTTGAATCATAAAGAGGGCTTTTTTTGATCATTCTATCAGAGTTTAGGAAGTCTGATGTCACAGGACGTTTTTCCAAATCTTATTACACCTGATATTGTAATACCTCTTTTTACCCATTAGTAAAAGCTTACTGAAATATATTAAAAAATTCCTTCCTTCTGGCGAACATCAGGAAAAACAGGTGATGTGACGTCAAGTTCCTAGATGCCATCAGTATGGCTCATAAAGCTCACCATAGAATTCAAATATTTAAATGCCTTTCAACACTTAAAAAAATCTAAAACTATAAATGAAAGTATTTTTCGACATAGTTTTCAGCTGTCTGTTTGATGAACCTCACTTTATGTTTTGGCTTTCTTTTAGTTTAAGACAGTGCAGTGAATACTCACTTGCATGCACTTAAGCTCTAACACGGTAACACTACAAAAAAAAAATATCCATGGATAGATTTGAACCTGGGATCTCATGCACACACTGTACATCACTGTTTTCCTCACCTTCATCTCCAGCAGCTTCTGGAAGTCTGTGATGTCAGAGCCTGGCAGCAGACGAACGTAGTTCTCCACAAACCCCTGGGGTGGTTCATGGGGTGACATCACAACCTGGGTGAGACATGCATTGTGTAATAGTTAGCTGGCTGACATCAGTCGGCGATACTTGGAGATACACATTGCAGAAAAAGCAAAACAGGCACAAGCCTAACATAACAAAACATAACGAATGTGCGATGCTGTTCAGAAAACTTCATAAGCCAGGTAGTGCTATATGCCATCTGCTCAGCACTGTGTGCCAATTTCCTGGCGGAGCCACAATCAGCAGCTTGAGGTAATGCATAGGAGCTGTGCAGTACCATGTGGTGAGCCATTCAGCACCTCGCATCAACCTGCAGATGCTGGACAAAGCCTGAAGGTTTAAAGCCACGTGGGTACCTTAGATGCTGGACAAAGCCTGAAGGTTTACAGCCACGTGGGTACCTTAAATGCTGGACAAAGCCTGAAGGTTTACAGCCATGTGGGTACCTTAGATGCTGGACAAAGCCTGAAGATTTACAGCCACACAGGTACCTTAGATGCTGGACAAAGCCTGAAGGTTTACAGCCACATGGGTACCTTAGATGCTGGACAAAGCCTGAAGGTTTACAGCCATGTGGGTACCTTAGATGCTGCACAAAGCCTGAAGGTTTACATCCATACAGGTACCTTAGATTCTGCACAAAGCCTGAAGGTTTACAGCCATACAGGTACCTTAGATGCTAGACAAAGCCTGAAGGTTTACAGCCACAAGGGTACCTTTCTGCTCAGCACTGTGGAAGTGGGCTGTGTTGGCTGAATAATCAGGTGAACTACAGGCTTGAAATTGTCAAAACAAGACGATACAACACGTATATTCAATATTTTATTTATCTGTCTGCATAAAGTTCGGCAACTTCAGTTTTGGAGTTTCATTTCATTATAAAGCTCCACAGAGGAGGGAGATGGAATACAGCAGAGCCTTCCATTACGTCCTTTCTCCATGGAACAGGAAACTGGCTTTGTGCTCAAACATGAACTGATCTTGAAAAAGTTACAAGTACAAGTACTTGTTTTTAATAAACAGCTTACCTTGAGAATCATCTCTGCCTTGGTCATCCCTTTAACAACAATTTTTGTATAACTGAAAAATCAAAGTATTCAAAGTAAATAATAAAATAATACTTGGAGAAGCTCTACATCTGATTAAATTTGAGGATAAAATGAATGTGATAAATCCATGTTAACTTTAAAATGTCATTCCCATTAACAGATTATGAGGTATGATTATGTTCTATAGCAAACGCCATTATCCAAAGTGGATTGTTTGGATTAAGTATCACTGCGAACCAGATGAGCGATAAGGAGTCCGAAAAAATCCCGTAGTCTCACCAGATCACAAGAGAACTGTTCAGGCCAGTTTTAGGCCAATCCATCAATTTACAAAGAAAGGCCTTGTATGACCGACCAGTAGTTGATGCATTAAAAAGACTTTAATGCAGATGGGTAAAAGACTTATATCAGTCAGCTGAACTTTCACTCCGTCAAGAGACCGTTCCACGAGGCTAAGCTCTGGGGCCGCCGTCGTATAAGTGAAATATTCTTGAGTACGGCGTTAAACACCAATCAAATCAAATCAAATCAAATCAAGAATGCTTCACTTAAGCAGGCAGCAAATCAGCTGACTTTGACAAGTTACCAATAAACTTTGCATAAATGTTACACATTTGATTTTCCTCCTCAAAGATAGCTCAGTGTGGATGGCATATGAATGGCAGGCAGATTTAGGGTTAATCTGGCTGAAAATCAGATTACTTGAGGATATGAGAACATACCTGGCAGGAGGTTTACGTGTGACATGTGATCCAACTGAGGGTAAGTCCAACAGCACTGTCTTCAGGGAGTGAGTGTCCAGCAACAGCTGAGGAGCACAACAACAACAACAGGGAACACTACTGGTTTATTTATTTGATTGGTGTTTTACGCTGTACGTAGGAATATTTCACTTATATGACAGTGGCCAGCAGTATGGTGGGAGGAAACCGGGCACAGCCAGGAAGAAACCCATCACTATCCGCAGGTTGTTGCCAGACCTTCCCACGTGCAACCGGAGAGGAAGCCAGCATGTACTGGACTTGAACTCACAGTGACCACACTGGTGAGAGGATGGCGTGCTAAGCACCTCGGCCTCTAAGGTACTCTAATATTACCTCATATCCGGGTATGCTAACAGTTATCATACACAAACGCAAACTAATTTGGAAATGCATTTATTTGTTTGATTGGAGTTCAAAGATGGATTCAAGAACTTTTCACCTATGAGATGGGAGGCAGTTTTATGGGTGGAGGAATCAAGTGGAGTGTCTGGGGTAAACCACTGACCTTTGGTGAATTACTGATGAACTTTCTTACTTCAGACATACAGATATGGCATACTGATTGAGGACAAGTGGTCTTCAACGAATGTTATACAATGCAAATGTCCAGGGAAGTACCTTTATTGCCAACTCACCTGCTCAGCTGCTACTGTGCTGATTGGCTTACACCTGAACAAGTGATTGATGAACTTTGGAATGAAGGTGCTGAAACGTAATGACGCATGCAAATTACATACATGTAGGTGAAACTTGATTTAAATCTGAGTGAAGTAATGTGTACATGAATTTCACAAAGAGAACCCCCTCGGTAAAATCAGGGGGAAGCTTCTTAAAAACTGAACTTTCTTGGAAAGTTTGAAAATTTGACACAGAACAGTTACATGAAGTATGTTACAACCAGAACTCACTTGTCCAACTGACACAGAACTGGTTGAGTATTTTACAACCAGAACTCACTTGTCCAACTGACACAGAACTGGGTGAGTATTTTACATGTGGGACTCACTTGTCAAACTGACACAGAACTGGATGAGAATTTTACAACCAGAACTCACTTGTCCAACTGACACAGAACTGGGTGAGTATTTTACATATGGGACTCACTTGTCAAACTGACACAGAACTGGATGAGAATTTTACAACCAGAACTCACTTGTCCAACTAACACAGAACTGGTTGAGTATTTTACATATGGGACTCACTTGTCCAACTGACATAGAACTGGGTGAGTATTTTACATGTGGGACTCACTTGTCAAACTGACACAGAACTGGGTGAGTATTTTACATATCGGACTCACTTGTCAAACTTGACACAGAAATGGGTGAAGAATTTTACACACAGAACTCACTTGTCCAACTGACACAGGTCTGGATGAAGTATTTTACAAACAAAGCTCACTTGGCAAACTTGACTCAAAACTGAGTGAAGTATTTTACTCACTTGGCAAACTTGACACAGAATTGGGTGAAGTATTTCCGAGAGGACACAAGATTGTCCCTAATGAGTGGGAGGTTGTGCTTTAGATGAGAAATGATGGCTGTCACATATCCACTCTGGTCTCCCACGGCCTCCACTGTTGACCACGGCATCTGAAAACAAAGACAAGAGGGTAGGAGGGTCAATAATCCATTCCCAAATTACGCTGGAACAACAGAGTCATGATCCCCATCATGATCCCATCATCATGAAGAGTCAGGATGCCCATTATTTTGTCACTTCATGGCACGCTGTGGCAAATATGTGAGGTTTCACATGTCATATGTCACAATTCCAAGATAAGATTGACACTGCATGGTGGATTGTATGTTTCACATTTCTTCAACAGGCTATACCACATATTTTCTGCAGAAAATCGATCAGCGCAAATCCCTTTGAATTTTTACTATTCTTTTTTAACTCCCAAATAATTTCCTTTGTCTATACATCTTTTACTGTTCAAAATTGTAATAAAGTGTAATTACCTTTGTCTATACATGTTTTACTGTTCAAAATTGGCAATAAAGGATGATTACCTTCGTCTATACATGTTTTACTGTTCAAAATTGGTAATAAAGGATGATTACCTTCGTCTATACATGTTTTACTGTTCAAAATTGGCAATAAAGGATGATTACCTTCGTCTATACATGTTTTACTGTTCAAAATTGGCAATAAAGGATGATTACCTTCGTCTATACATGTTTTACTGTTCAAAATTGGCAATAAAGGATGATTACCTTCGTCTATACATGTTTTACTGTTCAAAATTGGTAATAAAGCATAATTACCTTCGTCTATACATGTTTTATGTTTCAAAATTGGCAATACAGTGTAATTACCCACGTCTATACATGTTTTACTGTTCAAAATTGGCAATACAGTGTAATTACCCACGTCTATACATGTTTTACTGTTCAAAATTGGCAATACAGTGTAATTACCCACGTCTATACATGTTTTACTGTTCAAAATGGGCAATACAGTGTAATTACCCACGTCTATACATGTTTTACTGTTCAAAATGGGCAATAAAGTGTAATTACCCACGTCTTTACATGTTTTACTGTTCAAAATTGGCAATACAGTGTAATTACCAACGTCTATACATGTTTTACTGTTCAAAATTGGCAATAAAGTGTGAATACAGTTAGACATTACACTATAGGCTTCTTACCTTCATCATGGCATTGAGGGCTGGTTCACAGGCTATCTCCAGGTCCTGTACCATCAGCTGAATACAGTTAGATATTACACTATAGGCTTCTTACCTTCATCATGGCATTGAGGGCTGGTTCACAGGCTGTCTCCAGGTCCTGTACCATCAGTTGAATACAGTTAGATATTACACTATAGGCTTCTTACCTTCACCATGGCATTGAGGGCTGGTTCACAGGCTGTCTCCAGGTCCTGTACCATCAGTTGAATACAGTTATATATTACACTATAGGCTTCTTACCTTCATCATGGCATTGGGGGCTGGTTCACAGGCTGTCTCCAGGTCCTGTACCATCAGCTGAATACAGTTAGATATTACACTATAGGCTTCTTACCTTCACCATGGCATTGAGGGCTGGTTCACAGGCTGTCTCCAGGTCCTGTACCATCAGTTGAATACAGTTATATATTACACTATAGGCTTCTTACCTTCACCATGGCATTGAGGGCTGGTTCACAGGCTGTCTCCAGGTCCTGTACCATCAGTTGAATACAGTTAGATATTACACTATAGGCTTCTTACCTTCATCATGGCATTGAGGGCTGGGTCACAGGCTGTCTCCAGGTCCTGTACCATCAGTTGAATACAGTTATATATTACACTATAGGCTTCTTACCTTCATCACGGCATTGAGGGCTGGTTCACAAGCTGTCTCCAGGTCCTGTACCATCAGTTGAATACAGTTAGATATTACACTATAGGCTTCTTACCTTCATCACGGCATTGAGGGCTGGTTCACAGGCTGTCTCCAGGTCCTGTACCATCAGTTGAATACAGTTATATATTACACTATAGGCTTCTTACCTTCACCATGGCATTGAGGGCTGGTTCACAGGCTGTCTCCAGGTCCTGTACCATCAGTTGAATACAGTTAGATATTACACTATAGGCTTCTTACCTTCATCATGGCATTGAGGGCTGGGTCACAGGCTGTCTCCAGGTCCTGTACCATCAGTTGAATACAGTTAGATATTACACTATAGGCTTCTTACCTTCATCATGGCATTGAGGGCTGGGTCACAGGCTGTCTCCAGGTCCTGTACCATCAGTTGAATACAGTTAGATATTACACTATAGGCTTCTTACCTTCATCATGGCATTGAGGGCTGGGTCACAGGCTGTCTCCAGGTCCTGTACCATCAGTTGAATACAGTTATATATTACACTATAGGCTTCTTACCTTCATCATGGCATTGAGGGCTGGTTCACAGGCTGTCTCCAGGTCCTGTACCATCAGTTGAATACAGTTAGATATTACACTATAGGCTTCTTACCTTCATCATGGCATTGAGGGCTGGGTCACAGGCTGTCTCCAGGTCCTGTACCATCAGTTGAATACAGTTAGATATTACACTATAGGCTTCTTACCTTCATCATGGCATTGAGGGCTGGGTCACAGGCTGTCTCCAGGTCCCCACTATCAGTTGAATACAGTTAGATATTACACTATAGGCTTCTTACCTTCGTCATGGCATTGAGGGCTGGGTCACAGGCTGTCTCCAGGTCCTGTACCATCAGTTGAATACAGTTAGATATTACACTATAGGCTTCTTACCTTCATCATGGCATTGAGGGCTGGGTCACAGGCTGTCTCCAGGTCCTGTACCATCAGTTGAATACAGTTATATATTACACTATAGGCTTCTTACCTTCATCACGGCATTGAGGGCTGGTTCACAAGCTGTCTCCAGGTCCTGTACCATCAGTTGAATACAGTTAGATATTACACTATAGGCTTCTTACCTTCATCACGGCATTGAGGGCTGGTTCACAGGCTGTCTCCAGGTCCTGTACCATCAGTTGAATACAGTTATATATTACACTATAGGCTTCTTACCTTCACCATGGCATTGAGGGCTGGTTCACAGGCTGTCTCCAGGTCCTGTACCATCAGTTGAATACAGTTAGATATTACACTATAGGCTTCTTACCTTCATCATGGCATTGAGGGCTGGGTCACAGGCTGTCTCCAGGTCCTGTACCATCAGTTGAATACAGTTAGATATTACACTATAGGCTTCTTACCTTCATCATGGCATTGAGGGCTGGGTCACAGGCTGTCTCCAGGTCCTGTACCATCAGTTGAATACAGTTAGATATTACACTATAGGCTTCTTACCTTCATCATGGCATTGAGGGCTGGTTCACAGGCTGTCTTCAGGTCCTGTACCATCAGTTGAATACAGTTAGATATTACACTATAGGCTTCTTACCTTCATCATGGCATTGAGGGCTGGGTCACAGGCTGTCTCCAGGTCCTGTACCATCAGTTGAATACAGTTAGATATTACACTATAGGCTTCTTACCTTCATCATGGCATTGAGGGCTGGGTCACAGGCTGTCTCCAGGTCCCCACTATCAGTTGAATACAGTTAGATATTACACTATAGGCTTCTTACCTTCGTCATGGCATTGAGGGCTGGGTCACAGGCTGTCTCCAGGTCCTGTACCATCAGTTGAATACAGTTAGATATTACACTATAGGCTTCTTACCTTCATCATGGCATTGAGGGCTGGTTCACAAGCTGTCTCCAGGTCCTGTACCATCAGTTGAATACAGTTAGATATTACACTATAGGCTTCTTACCTTCATCATGGCATTGAGGGCTGGTTCACAGGCTGTCTCCAGGTCCTGTACCATCAGCTGAATACGGTTAGATATTACACTATAGGCTTCTTACCTTCATCATGGCATTGAGGGCTGGGTCACAGGCTGTCTCCAGGTCCTGTACCATCAGTTGAATACAGTTAGATATTACACTATAGGCTTCTTACCTTCATCATGGCATTGAGGGCTGGGTCACAGGCTGTCTCCAGGTCCCCACTATCAGTTGAATACAGTTAGATATTACACTATAGGCTTCTTACCTTCGTCATGGCATTGAGGGCTGGGTCACAGGCTGTCTCCAGGTCCTGTACCATCAGTTGAATACAGTTAGATATTACACTATAGGCTTCTTACCTTCATCATGGCATTGAGGGCTGGGTCACAGGCTGTCTCCAGGTCCTGTACCATCAGTTGAATACAGTTAGATATTACACTATAGGCTTCTTACCTTCATCATGGCATTGAGGGCTGGTTCACAGGCTGTCTCCAGGTCCTGTACCATCAGCTGAATACAGTTAGATATTACACTATAGGCTTCTTACCTTCGTCATGGCATTGAGGGCTGGGTCACAAGCTGTCTCCAGGTCCTGTACCATCAGTTGAATACAGTTAGATATTACATTATAGGCTTCTTACCTTCATCATGGCATTGAGGGCTGGTTCACAGGCTGTCTCCAGGTCCTGTACCATCAGCTGAATACAGTTAGATATTACACTATAGGCTTCTTACCTTCGTCATGGCATTGAGGGCTGGTTCACAGGCTGTCTCCAGGTCCTGTACCATCAGCTGAATACAGTTAGATATTACACTTTAGGCTTCTTACCTTCATCATGGCATTGAGGGCTGGGTCACAGGCTGTCTCCAGGTCCTGTACCATCAGTTGAATACAGTTAGATATTACACTATAGGCTTCTTACCTTCATCATGGCATTGAGGGCTGGGTCACAGGCTGTCTCCAGGTCCTGTACCATCAGTTGAATACAGTTAGATATTACACTATAGGCTTCTTACCTTCATCATGGCATTGAGGGCTGGGTCACAAGCTGTCTCCAGGTCCTGTACCATCAGCTGAATACAGTTAGATATTACACTATAGGCTTCTTACCTTCATCATGGCATTGAGGGCTGGTTCACAGGCTGTCTCCAGGTCCTGTACCATCAGCTGAATACAGTTAGATATTACACTATAGGCTTCTTACCTTCATCATGGCATTGAGGGCTGGGTCACAGGCTGTCTCCAGGTCCTGTACCATCAGTTGAATACAGTTAGATATTACACTATAGGCTTCTTACCTTCATCATGGCATTGAGGGCTGGTTCACAGGCTGTCTCCAGGTCCTGTACCATCAGTTGAATACAGTTAGATATTACACTATAGGCTTCTTACCTTCATCATGGCATTGAGGGCTGGTTCACAAGCTGTCTCCAGGTCCTGTACCATCAGCTGAATACAGTTAGATATTACACTATAGGCTTCTTACCTTCATCATGGCATTGAGGGCTGGTTCACAAGCTGTCTCCAGGTCCTGTACCATCAGCTGAATACAGTCAGATATTACACTATAGGCTTCTTACCTTCATCATGGCATTGAGGGCTGGTTCACAAGCTGTCTCCAGGTCCTGTACCATCAGCTGAATACAGTTAGATATTACACTATAGGCTTCTTACCTTCATCATGGCATTGAGGGCTGGTTCACAAGCTGTCTCCAGATCCTGTACCATCAGCTGAATACAGTTAGATATTACACTATAGGCTTCTTACCTTCATCATGGCATTGAGGGCTGGTTCACAAGCTGTCTCCAGGTCCTGTACCATCAGCTGAATACAGTTAGATATTACACTGAAGTGGACAAATTGTGGTGCAGTTAGATATCACATATTATTATATATACATCAGTGAAATCCCAGTATTTCCTACACTGATAAAAATGATATCTTCACTGGTTAGATATCACTTTTGTTATTACATTTTGCTATTACACTGCTAAAGACCTTGACCCATGACCCACGGCCTAATACTTATATTCCATTAGCATTAAGCACCTTCGTAGAATGCTTAATTACCTACAGACAGTGTTTAAAACTGTAAAACGGGTTTGTGAGCGCGGACGTGAACGAAATTGCAGCGGGTATGAATCGAATCAGAAATATGACGCAGATGGCAAAGCAGATTGCTTATTTTTTTCACCGATGCAACAGATAAACTAATAGGCATTTATATACATATGGAGAAAATGTCAGGACATAAATAATAAATGGAATATTGCACAGTGAAGGTTAAATATTACAAATATTGTTCTCTTGAAAGGTAGAAATGATAACCCACTCAATGTTTCGCGTCTCGTTATTATTTCCACCTCTCACTCGAACAATATTTATGTTATTCAACATTCACTGTGCAATATCCTCTATGAAAAGTACAAATTCTGGTATACACAGACATCACACTAACATCAACAAATGGGTTAACAGTTACACAACACTGACATCAACAGATTGTGGTAGTTGGATTTTTTCATGTAAACATATATCTAGCTCCAAATTACAGCATATTACAGTTTATATTTATATTATTACATTAGAAAAGGATCAGGATTGGGATGTTCCTAATGTATTAGACTTTATCTGTTTTTACTTGATTGATGTTTTACGCCGTACTCAAGAATATTTAACTTATACAACAGCAGCCAGCATCACAGTGGGAGGAAACTGGGCAGAGCGCATGGGACTTGAACTCACGGTGAATGCAATGCTGAGAGGCTCCTGGTTAATTGCACTGCGCTGACCCTCTAACCAACCCGGCCATGAAGGCCTTTCCATTGTATTTGACAATTTGTAAATAATAATCCAAGTTTAAATGTTGCATAAATCTGTTTACGCTTCACTCCACCTTGACAATAAAGCTGAGCAGCCACATTTAGGTCAGCACTAGTGTATTTGTCCCCTTCAGGGCAACCAGCTTAACAGCGCAGGTAACAAAGCTCATACTTATGGAACATGTCCTGTTCGGCATTGAGGTCGATCTGGCCAGCAAGCTCGGGGTCGACTTTCTCCCGGAGTTTCTCCTCCAGCTGTTGCGTCGTCTCCATACAGTACTCAGCTGTACACAAGATACTACAGATCCTGCACTGCTCCTCCTCCCTAAGCTTGGTTATCTCCCCTTCCTTCAGGATGCTCTGGATGAGGCCTGAGGCAGAGGTGATACTGCTGTTGGGGTTAGATAACCTGCAACAGTGCAAAATTGTGAGTTACATGCTGGACGGAACTAACTGAGCGATTCACTCCTTTGACTTGGTACAAGTACACATGTATGTTAGAAACTCACTGAACAATTCATTCGATTGACTTGGTACAAGTACACATGTATTTTAGAAACTCACTGAGCAATTCATTCGTTTGACTTGGTACAGGTATGTCAGGAACTCACTGAACGATTCATTCGTTTGGCTTGGTACAAGTACACAGGTATGTCAGGAACTCACTGAACGATTCATTTGTTTGACTTGGTACAAGTACACATGTATGTTAGGAACTCACTGAGCAATTCATTCGTTTGACTTGGTACAGGTATGTCAGGAACTCACTGAACGATTCATTCATTTGGCTTGGTACAAGTACACAGGTATGTCAGGAACTCACTGAATGATTCATTTGTTTGACTTGGTACAAGTACACATGTATGTTAGGAACTCACTGAGCAATTCATTCGTTTGACTTGGTACAGGTATGTCAGGAACTCACTGAACGATTCATTCATTTGGCTTGGTACAAGTACACAGGTATGTCAGGAACTCACTGAATGATTCATTTGTTTGACTTGGTACAAGTACACAGGTATGTCAGGAACTCACTGAACAATTCATTCGATTGACTTGGTACAAGTACACATGTATGTTAGGAACTCACTGAGCAATTCATTCGTTTGACTTGGTACAGGTATGTCAGGAACTCACTGAACGATTCATTTGTTTGGCTTGGTACAGGTATGTCAGGAACCTCACTCAGCGATTCATTTGTTTGGCTTGGTACAGGTATGTCAGGAACTCACTGAACGATTCATTCATTTGGCTTGGTACAGGTACACAGGTATGTTAGGAACTCACTGAATGATTCATTTGTTTGACTTGGTACAAGTACACATGTATGTTAGGAACTCACTGAGCAATTCATTCGTTTGACTTGGTACAGGTATGTCAGGAACTCACTGAACGATTCATTCATTTGGCTTGGTACAAGTACACAGGTATGTCAGGAACTCACTGAATGATTCATTTGTTTGACTTGGTACAAGTACACAGGTATGTCAGGAACTCACTGAACAATTCATTCGATTGACTTGGTACAGGTATGTCAGGAACTCACTGAACGATTCATTTGTTTGGCTTGGTACAGGTACACAGGTATGTTAGGAACTCACTGAATGATTCATTTGTTTGACTTGGTACAAGTACACATGTATGTTAGGAACTCACTGAGCAATTCATTCGTTTGACTTGGTACAGGTATGTCAGGAACTCACTGAACGATTCATTCATTTGGCTTGGTACAAGTACACAGGTATGTCAGGAACTCACTGAATGATTCATTTGTTTGACTTGGTACAAGTACACATGTATGTTAGGAACTCACTGAGCAATTCATTCGTTTGACTTGGTACAGGTATGTCAGGAACTCACTGAACGATTCATTTGTTTGGCTTGGTACAAGTACACATGTATGTTAGGAACTCACTGAGCAATTCATTCGTTTGACTTGGTACAGGTATGTCAGGAACTCACTGAACGATTCACTCGTTTGACTTGGTACAAGTACACATGTATGTTAGAAACTCACTGAGCAATTCATTCGTTTGACTTGGTACAGGTGTGTCAGGAACTCACTGAACGATTCATTCATTTGACTTGGTACAGGTGTGTCAGGAACTCACTGAACGATTCACTTGTTTGACTTGGTACAGGTATGTTAGGAACTCACTGAACGATTCACTCGTTTGACTTGGTACAGATTTTTTAGGAACTCACTGAACGATTCATTCGTTTGGCTTGGTACAGGTATGTTAAGTAATGACGCTATTGGGGTATATATGGGTGACCTAAAAGATTGTATGAAAGAGCTAAGACATCATGCAAGAAGTCAACGAAATCTTGTGCCCTTTATTCAAGAATATTTCACTTGCACTATGGCGGACAGCATTATGGTGGGATGAAACCAGGCAGAGCCCAGGGGAAACCCACGATCATCTGCAAGTTGCTGCCAGGCCTTGAGCCTGGCTTAAATTCACAGCGACCACATTGGTGAGATTATTGCTCTGTGCTGGCATGCTAACCAGTAGGTCATGGAAACCCACCTTGTAAATGGAAAGGCTCACAATAGAAGATAGGATGAGGATGACCAATATTTGACTGAAAGACAGACTGACTTAGCCACCAACAGACAAACTGAGCGATGTATGGAGATGGCTATTGCAGCTAAAAAGAAACGAATCAATGGTTAAAGGGGAAGAATCTGCACTATAAGCATCAAGGGAAGAGGGGAGCCTTTCACTATAAGCTGCATAGAGATTTTCCTCCATATTCGACATCACTTCAGGCCTGTGTACTCACTTTGGCAGGTTTCCTAGCAACACCCTCATGGCGTACTCCTTGAGATACTTCTGGAATGTCTTGGTCAGATCTAACATGGGCTGACCCATGCTGAGCTGCGAACACTGAACCATACACTTTTTGTAGAAGACGAAGAGGTCAGCACAGCTGGGCAGCACGTTACTGCTCTCCCTCCGTCTCCATGCGCGGCGTTCCGTGCTGACGCAGGTCCCTCCAAGAAACGACTGATCAGTTCAGACAGGTTCCTACAACAACAACAACAACCACGATGTGGATTTTCGTTGTTTTTATGTTTACTTTGCTCAAAAATTACTTATTGCTGATAAATGCAAACATACTGTGCATACATCAAGTTGTTTACTGATATCACCTGAAGTCTGGTATGTGAAAATCTGCATCCAGAAATACTTTAAAGGCTTAAAATGCTACTTTGGATGCCAACACTTTTTCTAAAAGCTTTTGACATCAGAAATTAATCAAACTTCACAAAAACCTCTCATGTGGCCAAATAAGGTGGATGAATAAATCAGAACGAATCAAAATATGTCACTTAAAAGAAACACTAACTTTAACTTTGAATTACAATTACAATTTTGTTGCATGAAGCAAATCTTCAAACAAGACATTACAATAGCTGAGTAGATATGCACTGAACTATGATACACATGAATACTGACATCTGTTTGAGGCAAGTGAACTTAAAAAGCCACTCAGCCAACAAACGCCTCTTACTGATACTATATAAAGGCACTAAACATGTGTCTTTTATGCCAATAAATAATGGATATTTCTTCAGGTTAGCTTTGTTTTTTTAAAACCAATTCATGTTTTGACACCATCAATCTTGATTACATTTGTTAACATATATTTACAAACAAGAAACTTGTGCATTTGCAAAACCAAACTGAACAGAATATTTAAAAAAAACTGGCTATTAAGCAAAACTAAACTAATGTTTTTTTCACAGCAGTAGCTAAAAAATATGACTTCATGAATCCGAGGTATCAGGAATTGCAGCAGGTTAGACTTACCTGTCTTGTGACTCTATGTAAATGTTCAGGTGAGGCTCAAAACATTTAGAGATGATGCCATTGAAAGGGGAGACAACCTGCTGTAGATTGGTAGGCTGAAAGAAGATCACAGAAATTCAGGGTCCCATTAATTCCATTAATCTAATAATTCAAACATAGATAGCAGAAAAATTAGACAAAAGTTTGTCAGCATTGACATCAGATACCAGTTGGCGTCCATGGAGGTAACACCAATTACTGGTCAAAAAATGGTCAACATTTGATGATGGTTTCCTATAACTATGGAGGGATTACATGACCACTACCGCCAACTCAGCTACAACAGGAGACATCATTTATCTTCCTGTTATTATGCCAGGGTAACAGAAATTCAGACAAAGGTTTAAGAAACATTATGAAAGAAAATGTTTATGGACAGCATAAATTCCCACTAATTAGTGAAAAGTTCCATTCTGATGTATGTAAATGGCTTTTACCTCAGAAATCTCTTTCTTTATTCAAGGAGACCGCACATATTTCTAATTGATGTAGACCTTCATTACCTTAAATATTTCTAACCTACATGGTTTACAGGACTCTAGACTTGTGTTTCAATTACAATTTTGATGACTACACAGGGGTAGAATGGCCTCTACCTCAACTTCAGGTACAACAGGTGATTGTGGCTCCTCTTCCTCAAACGGGTTGACCGGCTCCCCGAAGGGGTTTGTCGACCTCAGGGCAGGGCTGGGTGGGTGCTTCACCTGTGGCCAGATTGAAATATTGTAATTTGTAAACCCAGCCTATGTATATAGGTCGGCCATAAGACATGCAACCCACAAGTAGTTAATACCAGGAATGGCAGAAATTCAACTCTCTGAAATGCTAGCCAATTATCAAACCAAATGTCAATAATCCCTTTGTCTTATAAAATATCTCATTGAATAGTCTTAAGTTTTAAGAATATTTATCTGACTTTCATGTACACACCGAGAGCGCAGCAGTCGTTATCTCCCTTTGAGTGTGCCCAAAAATCCATAGGATTTAATACAGAAAGCTACATGTATTAAATCATTGTCTTCCAAGGACAAAAACAAGTAGCATATATTTAGGATACTGTATTTGACATAAAATTTCACCCATGATTAAGTCACTGAATTTGCCAGCTTCTGGCATTTTTCCTTTTTTTCATTCTAGAAAGACTTTATGAGGTTTAATAAGAAGGCATGCATACAATAACATGCTACTGAAACAAAAATTAAAGTTTCAGCATAACCTGTATTAACTTTTAGAGAAAGAAAAAAACACATACATGTACAAATATTTTGCCAGTGGTGCGCTAGGCCAGGAGTACAATCAATGACACAGGTAACAACCTTATTCTCTGGATGACACTACAACGACACGTACAGAGTGGAACCCCAGTTACCTGACTTTCCTGAAGTGTTATCCCCGTGAACCGCTTCGTTATCAACCCTTCAAAACTCGTAGTCCGCTGGATGGCAAACAACAACAGCTTGACATCAATCTCCATCACCCTCTTCCCCATGATCTTAGACAGCTCTCGTCTGGGACACAAACCAATAAAAGATTCCTACGTATTTATTTTTACTAGTGTTAAATGTCCTACTCCAGGTAAGTCTACTTAATCCAATGGTCAAAGGCTGCAATCAAACTTGTGTGAAGCATTACACCTTGATGCATTAATTATTCTTAAAATTTTATTCTTAATTGATGATTTATGTTGAACTCAAGAAAATTTCACTTCTAAAGCAAGTTTCTGTCATCCGTCCTGGCGTCTTTTCAGCCGTTTTCATTAGTACAAAAGTGTTTTTTTTCACTGCAAAATCTTCTTGAGACGGTATTTGCTATTTTCACTGTCACATGACCATCTGGACTTGAGCATCTAATGTTGGGTGCTGATGAACTTCAGTAGAATGTTGTAGAAGTCCATTACACACGTGTGCTTCATGTGCACTTCTCTTCAGTTTTAATCACATGAACAAAAGATTATTGTACGTAGGGATTTCTGCTGCAACCTGCAGATGGTTGTGGATTCCCCTCTCCTGGGCTCTGTCCCGTTTCCTCCCACCATAATGCTGGGCGCCGTCGTATAAGTGAAACATTCTTAAGTACGGTGTAAAACACCAAATAAATGAATAAATAAATAAAGATTACTGCATGTGATCAGTCCAGCTAAAAACACACATCAAGCCTGACAGGGTTTTTCGGTATGTACATCAGTGATCAATAAATCCTCCTGTAATTTCATAGAATTTATCTGATTTATTTATCCATCTTATTGGTGTTTTATGCCGTACTAAGAATATTTCACATACACGACGGCGGTTTTAAATAATTATTCAACACCTAATGACCATGCTGGACAGTGAATATGCAAGCTTTACTTAACCGAATATGTACATAACTTGTAATAAGGTTTTTCCCCAGCTAATTACCCCTCCATACTACAATCACAGAGCAGGGTGATTATTTTGAGAGGAAGTCCATGAGATTACAATTTATTTACAGCACCATTACTGATTAAATTGGCCTTTCCCTTGGGTCACGAGCAGCGTTTCTCTTACCTTGTAATGTTACAAAACTCCACACAGATCCTCTCACTGACCTCCCAGTCTGGAGGAAACAGGTGACCAAACTTCTCCTCAAAATCCACCAGGGTACGCTTTATGCAGGCATAACGACGGTCAATCTTGTCAAGCCATGCCACCTGCAGACAGGTCAAATAGATTTTATGCCTAACCGTATTACAGTTATTTAGACTAAACTTTCGGAATATAGCACAGATTCTGGTGATGAAAATTGGCTGAGGCCACTGTGGGTTTTGAACTTAAGAACAATAATACTGTTACTTAAATCCACTTTCTAAATCAGATCTACACCATTCAGATTCTGCGCCTGTCAAGGCATCTCTCTGTCTGTTCCTTTTAAAAACTTATAAATTTTCTTAACAATATATAATCATGGCAATAACCTGAATTTGTTGTTTTCTGAGTTAAAGTTTTGATTAGAGTGGTTTTCATTCATTTACTTATTTGATCATTTTAAAATGCCCCTGTACTCCCCCTCTCACCCCTCCAAGAAAAAGAAAATGTTCCTCATCTGATGGTAGTGTAAAGGTGCAGGAAGCTGGATTGCTACCAGTGTTTGCCAGATATCTGACCAATTGATTTTGTCAAAATAACTAATGACAATAAACAGACGGGCAAATATTTTAAAATAACCAATCAAATTGAAGAATTTATACTTAATGTTAAATGTGGAATATTCCAACACAGATAAAGATGGTTCACAAACTTGATCGGAAGTCAAACAAAATGATTCTGCTCACAAAAGGTTTTCAAAATCGGAAAATATTAGACAGATGTGCAAATGAACAGACTGACACAAAAAACTTTTTTTAAAAGATTTATATTACTGTTTCTAACCAGTTATTTTAACTGTTGCACTTATAAAGGGGAGACAATTATCGCAATCAGCCACTTACATCCTGGTCCTCTGCAAACAGGACCAGGTACTCTGACAGCTGTAACTTGACAAACCAGCTCAGCAGATCCTTCTTAACTCGTGGTCTCTAAAACGTTGACAACATAACACGCCTCCATCAGTAGTTTCTGGTTCCCAGGGCCATACTGTTAACACACAAACAAGTTCTTTCTTTATCTGATTTTTCACCATACTCAAGAATATTTCACTTATACGATGGCAGCCAGCATTATGGTGGGAGTAAACCGAGCATAGCCCAGGGGGGAACCCATGGTCATCCGCAAGTTGCTAGCAGACCTTCCCACGTATTACCCTTGAGTTGGTTTTTAAACTCCACCAACACACCGGTGATCACTGGGTCACTGCGCTTCATTGAAATAAACAATTTATATATTTATTTATTTATTTAATCGGTGTTTTAGAAACAAACAATAACTGAAGACATATAATCCACCAAATTTAGCAACATATGTAATTGTACATTTCAAACAAAAAAGCCAAATAACAATTAACAAATCTGACTTCTCAGACCAGAAAGTGATGGAAGCCTGTCTATCACTTAAACGCAAACTCAAACGCTTCAAACAAAAAGATAACGACTACATTAATATACAGTTTCATGTGGGAGTACTTTTAGTGCCAGTTTAGTGCCATGGAAAAGTGCAAGTTAATTACCTTAGCTGCTGGTCCTTGGAATGCTTCTTCAAAATCTGCCTGAATCTGTGTGGCTAGTTCTGACTGGATCTCCTTCACCCTACAACAACAACAACAGCGCTATGTATGACTGAGTTGATAAACAAAAAGAAAGTTATACCATATTAGATAAACAAAACTATATGTACACAATCTCAGTCAGACACACTGAGGAAAACATTCTGAACAGCAAAATGCAAAAAAAAGAACCAAACCCACAAACATGGTGTTCAAAACCAGCATCATACCTTCACTAGATCGAAAATTTAAAATTTTATGCCAATTTTATCAAAATAGCCCACAGTAAAATGCAGAGGATTTTAAAGAAGCAAATTTATTTGGGGATAGTTACAAGAACCATAATAATTCTCAAGTTGTAATGTCAACCGGGTGTCCTAACTACTATTAGAATTAGAGTAAAAATTCATTTTTACAGGGACCTGCTTACTTGTCGGCCAGCTGTTTGATCTGAGGAATGGTCAGGTATTTCTGAAATGTTCCAGCACGTTAAGCACGCCCTGTAAGAGGTTGGCGATCTCTCCGTACTGACGGCGACGGGTCAAAGATCTGAAATGGAAATTCGGTTTATGTTACCAGTTACTCACAGAC
Source organism: Liolophura sinensis (assembly GCF_032854445.1). Taxonomy (NCBI): domain Eukaryota; kingdom Metazoa; phylum Mollusca; class Polyplacophora; order Chitonida; family Chitonidae; genus Liolophura; species Liolophura sinensis. Next base: position 34,131,131 of record NC_088304.1, on the reverse strand, counting down.
ACTGAAACTACCACTTAAAGAGCTTGACAGGCTCATCACTCGTCTACATTATTTCTGAAAATTTTTTTGCTAATCATGAAAGTTGGTAATCACCGATCGTCCAGAACTCTCTAATGCCTCAGGTAAATCAAAGAGCATATCAGCTAGCCAATCAGAACTGAGAAGTATATGTGCCTGGGTGTATTTTGTGCTCTGCCAAAGGAACTATTGGCTGAGCCATCCATATTGGCCACCATTGTATATAAAACATGTAACTGGGGAGGGACAATTTGTTAACTGTGCCACATTTTTCCAACCAACAGAAAGATTACCCTAAAAATCATCCATGACTAACTTGCCCATTTTCTCTGACTCTGAGAGTTCTGTTGATTTTAGAAAGGTGATTTGAAGTTTGCTTGGAACATGGGATGATATTCTACTTGAAAGTTGTAAGTTTCAGCACCAAAAATAATACTTTGTGACATTTATTTGCTTCCAAAATGAACATTTGTGGACAAAATTTTAGGTCATTTAGGGTAATAATTAATATGAACAACATGACGAAAGCTTTAGGGCAACAGCCTCATTCATTTTGAAGCATGAGACTAAGAAAGGCTCAGTGGCAGTCCTTGCTTTACACCCCCCCCCCCCTGCCCCCACTCCTTTTTTTTAATCATATATATATGAGGCATGATCATAGACTTAGCCAAGTCAAGTCAATGAGGCTTAACCAAGCAAGTCACTGTGACTTAACCAAGCAAGCGCCTGTGACTTAACCACGTAAGTCCATGTGACTTAACCAAACCAGTCACCTGATCTGTTGTAGAGGCTATTAAAGCATACAGCCATTTCCCTGACCTGAAATAAGACATCAACCGAGACATGGATGTATACATGTACATTGGCTCTTGCAGATATATGCAGAGGTTATTTTAAAATAAAAAATGATTCCGACTTTATTACTGGCTGTATAAACACCTCCTATGGCTTGACCAGTACACAAACAAAAGTTTTAGCTGTGTGCTCTTCAGAGATTTCACCAATCAGAAGACGTAAAGAACACTATGGGAGCTGTAGAAGAACAGCTGATAACTCACTGTAATGAATCAACTCCGCCCACCAGCATGTGGAGATGATTGAGGGTTGTGATGGAGCTGGTCAGGTGCCTCTTGGCATGGTCAAGCTGTTTGATGTCCCTTGTGATCTCCTTCACCTAGAAACACAGACCAGCGGTCAGCTGTTAACAAATGTGTAAAGGGTCTAGTACGGAACTTTTCAGTACTAGTCAGCATTCGTTAGTCAAAGTTTTACTATGCTATAAATGCTATTATTAAATATCAAAAAAATATACATTTGCTGTCGACACGTGACCTAGTTATATATTGGAAACAAATAATAGCACACTGGGATACTGTCCGGCCAACCATTTATTTATTAGGCTGTTGTTTGACTCCATACTCAATATTTTGTCAATAACACTTTTACAGTAGGAGAAAACGGGAATACCCAGAGTAAACCACTAGCCTTTGGCCAACTGACTGACAGACTTTCCCATGTATGACATACAGGTATGCACACACCACATTGGTAAAAGACAAGTGAGCATGCTGGATCTCTAACAATGGAACGTCATGGTCCAGGTCACAGTGAGAGAGGCCATGAAATTCTATTTTTTTTTTAGAGATCCAAGATGGCCGTGAGTGTAAATCATCTCTGCTATGTGAGTCATGAAACTCACCATTTCCTCTGATTTCTCAGACTTGTCCTTGATGTCCTTGATCTTGGAGAAGAGCTGGATGATGGCCTTCTGGGCCTCCTCTAGAGCCTGTCTGCCGTCCTCCCCCACATTGGTCTGCCCTCTCACCACTGTGCGGATCTCATCATCCAGTTTTCTGTCCACAACAACAACAGATAAGAAATCAGATACCTTAAAACACAAATTCTGAAAGTTAAAACCGAGTCTTAGAAATTTACTTGTTCCACAACATTTAAGAACAAGCCATAAACTAAGGATTACGAGAAACATGGCCAAAAATCCTTAAAATTTACGGTAGATACATTCACATGAAGTTGTAGAAGGGAGATAACCCTGTAAACCACATCCTACCTGATTTTCAGTCTCATCTTGCCTACCACCTCATCAATGTTAGACAGTGACTGTTCTGTTGGGAAAAGGGTATTGATGTACTCCACAGCATTGAAGTCGGGACTGTCCAATGGGTCAGAACTGGGCAGCACCTGAAGAAACATGCATACATACATCTATACATTTTACTTCCTTCTTGTGTGATCATAAAAATGGTGATAAACTCAGGTTTCATACAAGTTAGACACTAAATGCAAGTAGATTCCTTGTTAACAATTCAATTACTGATCTGATTGTCCTTTTCTATCATACTCTGGATATTTCACTTATACAATGGCCGTCAGATTTATTGGGGGAGAAAACTGGACTGCTCAAGGTAATTCAACAACCAAGTTACTCATGAACTTTCCCATATGTGATATACAAATACACTGAATGTTAGCACAAAGCTAAGCGGGATGTTCCTACCATATTACCCAGTTTCGGTCATGTAGACTTCCACACGGACAATTTGAGCAAAAGAACGGCTCAAACCATACCTTAATTTTGCTATCCACTGTTCCCTAAAACGCCCGAAATGTAATATATCACAGTCAGCAATAGTAAACCATCTTTCAACAGTACTCGAGCCCTTTTGGGCAAGGTGATGGGCCACGCAAAATTTTATCCTACCCAACATCCTTTTTAAGAATTGCATGAACTGTAAACAGAATGTTCACTGGAATAAGATTTTCGCGGCCCATCACCATACCCGAAGATGAAAAAAAAAATCCCAACACAGCAGACGTTTATTTGAGTCGTCTGATTCGAAAGTTTAAACAGCTGGATTACTGTTGAAAGATGCTTTACCAATGCTGGCTTTGATATATTAAATTTTCGGCGTTTTAGGGAATCAGTGGATAGCAAAATTAAGGTACGGTTCGAGCAGTTTTTGTTTTAGTGAAATTGTCCATGTGGAAGTCTATATTATCAAAGCTGGGGCGTTAGGGTAGGAATATCCAGCTAAGCTTTGTTGCTAATTGTATGCACACCATACTGGTGTAAGACAAGTGATCGTGAACATTACACTATGCAAATGAATACAACTATCATAAAACGGACACATGTCCAATGAAGGTACTGAGTTCACACCCTGTCATTGTGCTGAAGTAGTTTATCTTGATAGACTAGGTGCTGTTTTAAAATATAGTGGTACAATGAACATAAAAATTGACCATCTAGCTGGACTAGTGCTGGAGTTATGTATCTCTATCAAGAATTTAAACTGCCACACAAAGATAAAGTCTACAAGCCTAGCCTGGCGTGGCTGACTTAACTGTTTGAAAGTTTGTGCACCACTACCACCCTACAAACCTGCCAATTGACCATCTAAAAGGAAATTTCCACTTTCATTGTTAAATAAAAGTTTTGCATCTTTTCTGTACAGGTTGGAAAATGGATCAAGTGACAATGACTTTCTCACAAAGTGTTAAGTGATTCACAAATTCTGTACCGGTAGAAAAAAAAAGAAACTGTGATAAAATCTTTTTGTAATCCCGAAATCCCTTTAAATACGGGCATAACAGAGCACAGTATACACTGCAATTACAATCCCCTATCAACCGTACAAGAAATCTAAATAAGACACATGACAGCTTCCAATCAGTTGCCTCGAAAATTGGCGCCTCGGTAGTAGACTTCACTTCATAACGGCAAAATGGGTTGATGGAAGTTGGCATCATCAATTCGGACAGTGGAAACAAAATTACGAGTTGATTGAGATTAGTGATAACAGATCCACACCTGTTCTATCGCCTCTTGCACTACAGGGGGGAAGTCCAACCCCGAATGAAACTGGTCATCTTCGATCGCTCCATCGTCTTCCTCCAGCGTAGCCATCTTGTCATGCGAACTAGGGGAAATAACTTTTATGCACGGAGCCATCAATGCTTTTTAAAGGGCGTAACAACAACACGATAAATTTGTAAGCTATCAAACACATTTTATTCTTAAATTCATTGTTTAAAGTTAACATAAATGAGCTGACGTAGTAAATGTAATCTGAATGATAATGGTACATGCTTCAAAAATATTATAGTTTCGCATTTGTAATTTTTAAAATTATAGCTGAATACAGCATGCATTCTAGAAAAGGAAAGATCTACCGTAAACTCAAAAGACAACATGTAAATGTTAATATTTTTGATTAATCTTAAACACCGTGCCATAGGCCTATACTAGAAACATACAGAAATTTAGGAAGCTGGTTACACTCAGACGAAAGAATAAAGGGAAGAATCAATTGATCATAAGTACACACGCTAGAACGACTTTAAGTCAATATGTTGGCGATATCTTCTTTAAAAACATATAAACACTTCGGTTTGCAATGGCTCGGTAAAACACATGATGAGACATACGATGTCCAAATACGACTTGTCTACCACCAATATGAGGTGCATATAATATTTGTACATAGACTTATCTGTCACACATAAGGGAAATTAGGCAGTAACGTCGGTCACTTCGGTTTCTCCCCGGCATAAAACTGGCCGTCATCGTAATTATGGAGCATGGTGTTTAACAGTAATGTAACAAATGCATGAGTTTATTTTGCATACAGAGGTCATTTCAGAACATGAACTCGCCAAACCTCAGCATTCATCCATGAGAACTTCAGAGAAATCACGCAGACTAATACGTGTTACACATTCGTTGTTTATATACACGTGTTGGCCTACATTCATACAGGGATTGTATTACATTATATATATATATATATATATATATATATATATATATATATATATATATATATATATATATATATATATATATATATATATATAACACCCGGTGCTCTAGAAATGTCTGTGGCCCATTACCATGGTGCCGAAAAAGTGTAAAAAAAAAGTGAAATTTTGTTATATATGTATACAACATAAACCCCCTTTGCTGTTATATAAAAATATTTCTAATGATTACATATACCTTACGCATTCTACAGTTGTTAATTATGTCGTTTCACTTGGCTTTTTCTACAGTCTTTAGGCAATTCCACCCACATATTTACGCAGACATGTTTCTTGTGTGGAGAGATTTTCGGCTTATGTTCGCTACTGCATGCGCCATGTGAATGCACGACTTTATCTAACGTCAACCGTTATGTAACCTTAAACCACGAGCGAACAGAAGATGTTGCTAATGAGTACAAAAAGTTGAGGCGTTATTGTTGTATGTGAGCCCTGCTGACCCAAGCTGACCGGCCCGATAACCAACATGGTCGCAGCGCATTCCAGGCAGTTACTCAGTGGTTCGTTTGCGAATTGAAGTCAGTAGGTCTCTAGTGTATCTTGGGATAAAGGGCGGCTGTTCATCCCAGTCACTACAGCTTCTTCCACACATATAGATAACACTGGAGAAGACCGTGACATTTTTTTACTTCTGCTATGGTGCATGAAGCATACAGGTCTATAAGCCTACTTAAATGCACATATATATATATATATATATATATATATATATATATATATATATATATATATATATATATATATATATATATATATATATATATATATGACCTAGGTTGTGTAAGTGAAAACTTTGAGTGAGGCCTTACACACTAACCAAACAAAAAAGTCCAGTAAATGTGCCACAGGTAGGCCTACACTTCAACGTTAACCTGTGTATTTATACAAGGTATTCAGACTAAAGGTTCGAGCCTTTCACCAGTTACTGCATATATAAACAAACCCGGCCATGCCCGTCACGTGGGGATTGAACCCAATGTGTTTTGAGGCATGACCAGAGAGTTTACTATAAAAACGTGACTGGGTACGGGCGAACCGTGAACACTTCAGCTGCACGGACCAGGCTGGGGAACACCTATAGCCTTTACCTGTTGTCATATACCCGTACTGAAACCAGCCTGTGCGTACAGTTACTGTATACCGAGATCGAGACCACCTTGCACCTCAGCCAGTGGGTTGACCATAACAAATGCAGGTTACAACTGTACTTCCGATCTTCTTGGCAGCGATAGGCTCCGGTATGTTAAGAAGTTATATTTTTTCTCTCCTGAAACATTCTTGAGATCTTCAAAATGAATTTCTTCAGAGATGCTATGCTTATTGAACATTTTTTAAATACCTCGTAAAGTCCTTAATTTCTAACACTGTATAAAGTGTCAATCGAACGTTTACCTTCTCCACCAGTGTCAAAATGTTACATTTAAAGTCAAGTGCCTTTCAGTTGTCTAGAGGAGAGTATGAACCACGCTTCACTGAAACTAATGACAATTTAATTTGTTTTGTGTGTGTGTGTGTGTTTACCTCGCCATGTCAAGGAAAACAGGTGGTTATTTGTTGTGTTAATTAATCCTGACCATGGTTCATAATATTTATTTAGTTATTTGATTGTTGATAACTCAAGAACGTTTCATTTATACAGTGGCTATAAGTCTTATAGACCGTGAAAGAAAATAAACTGAACCGAGTAAACCATCAACCTATTGCAAATTACTGGCAAACTTTCCAACGTGAGACGTTAATTAATTTGAGACACGATTTATTGTATTTATTTGATTGGTGTTTAACGCCGTACTCAAGAATATTTCACTCATAGGACGGCGGTCAGCATTATGGTGGGAGGTAACCGGGCAGGGCCCGGTGGAAACCCACGACCATCCGCAGGTTGCTGAAGGAGCTTCCCACGTACGGCCGGAGAGGAAGCCAGCATGAGCTGGACTTGAACTCACAGCGACCGCACTGGTGAGATCCTCCTGGATCATTACGCTGCGCTAGCGCGCTAACCAACTGAACCACGGAGGCCCCTCACACGGAAAAACGATGTTGCGTCATTCGTATCCCACGCTCATATGGCAAAAAGGTAAAACAAGTTTCGGGTAATACTGGCGGAAACATCTGCGTCGTAGAAAATAACTCGCGCTTGATTGGTTCAGAAGATGTATCACATGGTGCTTTCAATTTTCGTAGATTGAGATTTTGCTTGTTTTGATCTGAGATCTCTCGGCTATGCAACATGACACTAATAAAAAGGTATGCTTTTTAAATTTTATACAGAAGGTCGATGCATATGTTATTTTGGTGTCTTTTCTGGTAACTGGTGACAATGGCGTCGGAACCGGGTTGCCCACTTTTCCAGTGGTGGTTGACCCAGATATGCCTGTACCCCCAACCTTTCCACGTGTCAGTGAGAATTTGAACTGGCAGGAATACAAAGTATACATTGGAGTCTAAATTCTAAGACTTTATTTCTTACACATTTACTGTACAAAAATGAACAACAAAGACTATATAAACAATCATTATTTCTTAACCGAATAGATTAAATGCATGCATCATCGATTCTTATTTATCTATAAGTACGTCTGCCAAATTCCAACCTTTGGCAGTTACAATTTAGAGATAGATTCTCTTTGGTTTTCACAAATTACATAAAGTCAGAAAGTATTCAAATTACATTAAAACTCTTGAAATTCTTTTTTTTTTTTGTATCTATCAGATTTACGAACAGATTACGAATCCTTCGACCCTTACAAAGTGTATAAAATTCGCCAAAGACGCTCAACTAGGGCTGTCAAATAACAGTCAGAGCCACCAGTACTACACTTGGAACTACGACTCCTAATCTGGACGTAATGATGGGTAATCTTTAAAAATTTTTGTCATTTTAGGCTCCAGTCTTTTTGACCACATGTCTCGGGGCACCAATTCCTGTTTTCATGGCTGAAAACTCTTTTATACGCCTAAAGGTGGCCTATGCAACCTCGCTTAATGTGCCCAGATAGATTCTTAACCTATCGCCACCTCCCTCCCCCAAATCTTTTCAAAAAATCGCTTTTATTGCTCTATAATCTATAAATAGCATCTCTCCGTGCCCCAACTTTGGATGTCTACTCAAAAATACGCCTGTGGCAACCTAAGGTCTCACAGCCTCATGCCATCTCTCGATACCCCCAAATGGTTGAGATCTCATCTACAGCAATCTAATGTGGTGGAGCTTCCGGGGCTAGTGTTAATGATCTTATCTGACGTATATCTCACGTTAGTGTTTTGTTTGCCTTAGAGGAAAATGAAGAAATGTCTGCAAAAACATTTTTCATTTTTTGACATATTTGATGAACCTATATGGGATCAGATTAGCGCTCCAGGTTCGTATAGATGCATGTCTCCATATGCAGCAGCCTACATAACTTCCGGAGGGGTCCTCCGTGGCTGAGGTGGTTAGCGCGGCGCAATGACTCGGCAGCCTCTCGCGAACGCGGTCGCTGTGAGTTCAACTCCAGTTCATGCTTGCTTCCTCTGGGAAGGTCTGCCAGGTTCTGCCCGGCTTCCTCTCACCATAATGCTGGCCGCCGCCGCGGTGACCGCTAGAGAGTTACGAAACCCAAGCGTTTGGTGTGTGCTTTCAACTACCTGTCACGGTTGACCTCGCGTGATGATTAGGCATGCAGAGGGAGGGAAAAGTAACAGCCAGCACTGGTAAGGCTGTCACATGGTTGCTTGAAACTCTGATAGTTATCACTGCTCTCCTGTGCGCGATGCATGCTGTTGATCATCTTTCAAGCTTCATAGTCTTTACCCTCGGCTCCCACGCATGTCCGGATAATGACACGAGAGTTTCAGACAGCAAGACTGAAAAGCATTATTGAAAATCCTTATGTGCTCTGGAATAAGAAGCGAAAAGGAAATTCTGTTTTTAGATTTTTTAAAAAGAAGACAGGCCAGATCAAAATTAGTGACTAAAGGCTGACATGAAGACGTCTTGCCGTGACAACAAACAGGTGCATGTGAATGCTTGCTTGAGAAAACTCAAGAATGCTGAGCGCACATAGTTCAAACGTTCATGTTAAATGTAAGAAAAGGCTTATCAGTGTTTTGAACCGGAGAAAAAGTGGATAACCTTGGTAGCCTGGTTTTAGTGATTTTTCTTATTATAGGCCTATACACAGGGGATAAGCACAAAAACTATGGTCTCACAAGACACTTTTTTATAGTTACTGCTCTCTAAAAACGATGGTATACAAATGTGTACATTTACGGTGACATGTGTATCAGCGATGCACACATATTTACACAAGTCATGAATTACACAATTTGTGTACTGCTGGTTCACAAAATAATGTGGATGTGCATTTTTAAGAGAGTCATAAGCAAGTCTACGATGGAGTCAAACTAGACCTATATCTGTACAAAAGAAACTCGCTAACGTTCATATCATATACCGCACGCGATATATGCTTGTATGTAGTAGCCGAAAGCCTATAAAGTTAGCAGAGCCCCTCAAATGCGGAGTGACCACCATGTTGACGACTGAATTCCTGTCGACAGTCAGAGACTGTTGAACACCTTTGGTAAACACAAATGGAGCTAGATTTGACTGAATTGAAAGAGCTAGAGTGAAAGAGCACGTTCTGGCGTGGGCTCTCATGTATAACTGCACCTCCGAGGTATATAGTTTAGTATACAGTAGTATACAATAGTTTAGTATATATGGTACCATATATACCAACAACATCTGTCAGTATACATTAGCGTAGGCTAAACCCAACTGTCCATTTTATTGATTTAATGAGGATTGAACACCTTGTGCTCATTACAAAATATTTGACTGAAATAGTTGAACAGCTCAAGCAGTGTAAGAAATATCCTTTCACAATGTCCATTTTCCAAGAAAACTATTTATCACTTGGTCCTTCACTGCCGAAGTCCAAAACTTTGATCTGCCAAAGGTTACTTCTTAAACTATTGTACGGGAAATACCTTCGACGTTAGTGAGATAAACTACACGTGACACCACCTTGCTCTCGACATAGGAAACGCGCTGAAGCTGTGACAAGACGAAGTTTCACTGAACTTTTACTGAGTTGAAAAGAATCTAAAAAAATATTTAATGCCGGTTTAAGATGCTTTGAATGGTAGTCTTTCAGTGGACCTAAACATTTGTCTGCCTGTCACTTTAAGTCTTATACAGTTTTTAATATAGTGTTATAATAATGTTTGTGAAAAAATCCTTAATGAACTTCCTTAAAATCATTGTAGTTAGTTTTAATGCGCATTCAGACCTTCCTTTGGATAAGTCCTTTCTAAAATAAGGGTCTAAATAACCCATCGTATAAAATATCACTTTTGTGCTATTTGTGAGATAGAAGAAAGCTTAAGGAAAAAAATTTAAAGTATTTCTAGACATAATTCTGTGTTAATTTTCCATTTATGTCACGCATTACTTTTTTTTTACTTTATTTGCTCTTTACAGTTTACAAGATCCTCGTCGTCATATGACTGAAAATTTGTTATGCACGACGCAAAACCCCAAGCTTGCATGCCTACTTTAAAGCCCCACCGGAAGCATTGGAACACGCGATGTCATTCGTGACGGCCTGGTTTGCAGGGAAGAGAACGACGCACTGGCCGAATTAACCAACCGTGTACAACCATGTAGCATGCGAACCCTGTACCTTTTGTACATTGCTTGAATTCTGTCCCGCGTAATACATTGGTCATGCATTATTAGTTAGGTAAAGAGTGTAATATACCCTGGACCTCATACGACATTTGACTTTTTGTGACTTTGAATTGTTTCCAAAAAACTTTTGACCTTGGTGGAAATATTCCTAACCTGGATGAAAGGGTTTTGATCTTGGTGAAAACATTTCTCACCTGGGTGAAACAATTTTGGCCTTGGTGGAGAGAGTCTTGACCTTTACCGAAACAGTTCTCATCAGGATAAAAATGGTGAAAACAGTGGATGGTATATACGAGGATGGATGGATAAAAAGCTAAACATCCCATGAAGTTCAGATGAAAGAGTGCGAAAGTTAGTCGTAAATAAAGTCTTCAATTTTTTTTTTGAATAGAAAAAGACGCTTGAAAATATATTTTGTATGAGGGATATGTGGGACCACATTTTGTGACATACAGTCTTTGTGTTACATTCTCATTTATAACATTATTACACAATTTGGTCTTTTCAGATAACAAATGTGCTCAACCTTGATTTTGATCTTGTTTATATTTTTAATATATTCCTAAATATTATCATAATTCAGAATAAAATGCATGTCGTTGGATATAAACAACAAATTTACATTCAAATAAATTAAATAAATATCCACCATACAAAAATATAAAAATATTAAAAAAATGAAAGACCATAATTGCCAATTAATTTTGACGCTCTTTCATCTTATTCTAGGATCATTTGTATGCTTTTTTCTCCTTTAAGCTGTGCTAAAAATAAAGTGCATTTGAAAACTATTTTTTTAACAAACACTGTTAAAGTAGAACTTCATCTGGTTATAGGTTCGTTAACTGTGAGTTTATGCATTCTTTTTCTCCCTATTTTTTAGATTATATCTTAATAATAACTAATGTGGTTTTCGAATTTTGAATGACGTTTGTGATATTTTAGCCAGTTTTAAATGTCGGTGTATATTCATTTATTTGATTGGTGTTTTACGCCGTACTCTAGAATGTTTCACTTATACGACGGCAGCCAGCATTATGGTGGGAGGAAATCGGGCAGAGCCTGGCGGAAACCTGCGACCAGTAGAAGCTGGAACTCACAGCCATCGCATTGGCGAGAGGCTTCGGTGTATATTTGTTTGATTTTGGATATTTTCATTATCATGTTGAAAACCATATATTGTTTCCTGGTTTAAGCATGTTCTCGCCACGATATGTTTTCAGTATTGCTGTTAAGCCATTAGGGCATAATCATTCATCCATTCATTCCCTGTATGTACAGCTGTCGGTGAGCTGATGGGACCATATTTCACCGTATCATATATGTCGCTAAATATCAATTTATGTTCTCTTTTTGTCTACCTTTCCATATACATGAATACAGCCGTCAGTCAGCTGATGGGACGATATTTCACCGTATAATATATGTCGCTAACTATCAATTTATGTTCTCTTTTTGTCTACCTTTCCATATACATGAATATAGCCGTCGGTCAGCTGATGGGACCATATTTCACCGTATGATATATATCGCTAACTATCAATTTATGTTCTCTTTTTGTCTACCTTTCTATATACATGAATACAGCCGTTGGTCAGCTGATGGGACCATATTTCACCGTGTGATATATGTCGCTAACTATCAATTTATGTTCTCTTTTTGTCTACCTTTCCATATACCTGAATACAGCCGTCGGTCAGTCGATTGGTCTGTGTTCCGATCAGAACAGAGTGTCTAACCTTCAAGCATGTCTTAACGCCATTGGGAATGCTGCATTAGATACGTCACAGTTCTGGTTCGGGACGGACTACAACCAGAGATGTCCCCAGGGGCCCTTTACCCAGGGATTCGGATGCTTCCTGCCCCAGGGATTCCAAATACCCGAGAGCATGAGTTCCTTAGTCTTCACTCCCGGGACCTTTGACCCTGTGACTCTCGATCGGTACTTACATGTTACGTTCACCTCCCCTGAAGGTAAGTACCATCAGATTAGCACGCAATAATTAGAGCATGTATTGGATACATAGGTGTTTTAGTGGGTTTCCCCTGGGCTCTCTCCGGTTTTCTCCCACCATAATACTGACCCCTGTTGTATAAGTAAAATATTATTCAGTTCGGCGTAAACACACAAAAGAGCATAATATGGTAAGTAAATAAATAAGTAAATAAATAAATCATCACTGTGCGAAAACCACTCTTAAAAAGGTACCTTCAGTAAGGTGTTTCAAGTAGCTTTTTACCTATACCCTGAGCGTCTAGTGCAATTCTCGGAACAACACAGCTGAAAAACTGCCGATGTGGCTAAAGCCGTAATCATTCCTTTATAACATTACTCCATTTATTTGGAGAAAAATCCTTTGCAAAGCCAGCATCGGAATTTGGGTCATTAATCAAACAGGTGATTGGGGCTATAGGCCAGAATTTTCGTCCAACTGTCGTCTAATAGTAGACGCTATAAATGTGACCAAAATTTGGTCCGCGTTGGAACAGACGGGTAAAGACCTTGCGTGTGGCGACATCAGGCCTATTTCTAAAGATGTCGTGTATTCGAGTCCAGATCCAGTTGCGGCGGTTGCGGCGGGTGCGGCTGTTTGTCAGGTACCAGACGAAGGGCGGTGCTTTATCTCTGTCAGTCCCATTTCCTCAGGCCACCCACAAGCCTGACCATTGTCTTACCTGTATTTCTGAGTAATAGTGATAATATGCTCTTTGGCCATCAATATAGCACCTATTTTCTTTCGGATTACAGGACAATATTACGCTTGTGGTAATGACTTCGAGTTTGAAGAGACTATATCATTCACCCTGGACCCGTTGTCATCAGCAAAACATCTGTGTTGGGATGCACGTGAGATGCCGGAAATGACGTGGCAGAGCTCTCCCGGTGAACTGTTCTCGTTGCTAGTGTATGACGTCCCTTACGGCTTTATTCACGGTGTCTATGTCAACATTCCTGGGAACGACTTCACTAGATCGGAGGTTTGTATGGCTCCGATTCCATCGAATTCCATCACCAATGCAGATGGTTTTGTGATCGAATCCAAATGCCGCTGGCTGGTTTTAAATTTGCCAGAATTGGAGGTTTGCCGATGCCTTCTATTTTTATCACATCTTATTCGCTTACATTTGTGTGGTTTTTATAAGGGAATTATCCAGAGTGCCTTTGTTATTTCAATATTTAGATCAGGCCAGTACATGCATTTATGTTATCCTGTTGGTGTATCCGCACCATGGCCCTAAGAACGCTAATATGTATTCTTCCTCTATTCATACTAACCCAATATAATTGTTGTTACCCAGGCAGTCGATCCGTACCACGTTCCTAAGAACCCCAGCTGACTTTCTTTCTTCATTCATGTTAACTCTGTATAACTGCATGCTTATTTGTTGTTACGAGGTAGTGGATCCATACCACGGTCCTAAGAACACTGAGAGGTGTTCTTCCTCTATTCAAATTAACTCGGCATATTTGTCTGCTTATTTGTTGTTACCCAATAGTGCATCCTTACCACGGCCCAAATAACACTAACAGCTGTTCTTTCCCTATTCCTATGAACTCGGTATAATTGCATGCTTATTTGTTGTTACCCAGGTAGTGGATTTGTACCACGCTCCTAAGAACCCTAACCGACGTTCTTTCTTCATTCATGTTAACTCGGTATAACTATGTGCTTATTTTTTCTTACCCATTCATGTTAATTGGATATAACTGCATGCTTATTTTTAGTTATCCAGGTAGTGGATTTGTGAGAACACTAACAGGTGTTCTTTCTCCATTGATATGAACTCGGTATATTCGTATGCTTATTTGTTGTTATCCAGGTAGTGGATCCTTACCACGGCCCCAAGAACCCTAACCGGTTTGGGAACCCCTATGTGTTCCTGCTTTATACCCAGCAGCAGAGGATCACAGTTGACCCCAAATTCTCGGAACGAATACCCGGCCAACCTTTCAATGTCAGTGAATTTGCGGAGATTCACAGTTTATCAGGTGCACGAATTGAATTTAATTATTGCTTATTAATAATTTATTTACACTGTTCTCAAGAATGTTTCACGTACATTATGACGGCCAGGTTTAACGGAGCGTCATATTCGACAAAATTTCTGACGTAAACGTTAGCCTCCCACCATATGGCTGGCCGCAGTCGTTTATATGAGTGAATTATCCTTGAGTACGGCGTAGAACACCCAGTCAAATAAATAAACTTGCAGCCAAAGCAGAGGAGCCCTTTTTTGAAGTTTTGTTGGCAAACTGGTTACGAAATACAGCGATTTAGGAGATTAATCATGCATAATGCTTGGTTAACACTTTCTAAAGTGTAAGATGTGCCAAAACTTAAAGAAATGATTAGAAGACTATGTAATTTACGGCTATCTTATATCAAATGAACTTTTAGATGCTGTTGCGATCAGCATTGTACGCTTTAAATTTGCATTTATTTATTTATTTGATTGGTTCTTTACGCCGTACTCAAAAATATTTCACTTATATGACCCAGCAGTGTGGCGGGAAGAAACCGGGCAGAGTCTGGGGGAAAACCCACGACCATCCGCATTTTGCTGGAAGACCTTCCCCACTTCCGGTCTGAGAGTAAGCCTGAACTCACGGTGACCTCATTGTTGAGAGGCTCCTGGGTCATTGGCGTGCTAACACCCTCCACCACGGAGCGCCCTCCCACTCCCGAAAGAAAGAAATCATTACGTAGAGTAACCCTTGAAGATGTTGGCACGACTATTGTACAACATTTAACGTGAAATGTGACTGTATCACGTGCTTTTCTGGAACGTGTATTGGAAGAGAACAGTGGTCAGTGCAGTTATGTCAGGAGTCGCCGTATCCAGTTAACGACTATTTGCTTGTCTATTTTATACAGGTCCTGTGGCGATGAACTGGTTATTAGCCGAAGGTGATGCGTACGCCGTGGAGCAGCAGAAATCCTGGGGTGTAGTGAACAACTGTCCAATGATAGTCTCCGATGGTAAGAGATTGTTTATCGATCATCAAACTAATCGATACAGCTTGATAATTCTAAATAACCTGGTGAAAAATATGCAAAAACGTTAGAAGGTGATCACTGTTTTTCACAGACAAAACACCACTGCTCTGATGCCCAAGTAAAGCCTGGCCTAGGTATATCTTTACAGTTACAGGTGATGCTTGTACATAGGTTGTTTCTTTATCAAATGCAAACGCCAATAACTTGAAGCTAATTTAGCATTATTTGAAGACATTAGCCATAACACCGTCCCGAGGTACAGTTTTATGTATTTCATATTTACCTTCTTGGATGGGTTCAGAGTGACTTTTGATGTCATTCTGGTTACAATTTATGAAAAGTGATTGCTTTTTACATACCTGCTCCTGTTTTTACTCTCTAAACCTGCTTCATAAATTTACATGCCGGTACTACTTTTGGCCCATAGTCGTTCATACATTCAGTGACAACAACAACAAAGAAAATGCTTCACCATGTAAATTCCAAAGGTTATAAAGACCCGGACAAGGGGATTGAAAGCTCGTGTAACCTTTGACATTCACGTGGTGAACCCTTGACCTCTTCACTAGTTATACTGCTTAATTATTAATATAATTTCCCACAGAAACTTAGCTGTGTTGTAAAGATTACTTGGCTATTCAGAAAAGGTAGAAATTAAACGGACGGTTCGTGAAGATGGAAAAGTATCAAATGCCTTTCTGTAGGTCTTTTTGAGAATTTCGTGCTTAATATTTTTATGGTAAAAGTATCGCCGGATCATGGATTGTTGTCCCAGCAGTCTATTGGCCCCTTCGAGTGAGTTGACGTGTTCAAATAAAGTGCTCGCTGTTTAAGCTGAAGTTAAAGTTTTCGTACCTACATGTATAACGAAAGGAAGTGGGTTACACCTAGTCCTCAGCTTTCCTCCTCCTACTCGAATGAAAATCTTATAAATTCAACCGAAAATAACTTCTTTGAGTGATGCTAGAATGCGTTACATGTTCTCACCGCAGATTATTCTAGCATCACTAGGACAACAGACTTTCTGTGAAAATAAACTTTATAAAATAAAAAATAGGATCAGTGAAAATTCCCGGATATACCGCTCAACCCAAATCAAAAAAGAATCAAATAAATAGAAATATAGCGAAATATATTTCAATTTATTTTTCAGCTGCTGTGAACCAAGGTCGATCTTTCCTCTCCGAAGCGGATAGCCTCAGTGTATTAGTGAACGTGACTTTCAAATCAAGACCTATAAGCTACAGATCTTGCTGCGAATACTTCCGAGAGGAGTTAGTATGGTTGACGTCATGAGTTGACATGTAGTTGTAATGTGACCAAGTGTTTGATAACTTAACGCATGACGTCTGACGTCTGAAACGTATCAGTTGACGTCATGAGTTGACATGTAGTTGTAATGTGACCAAGTGTTTGATAACTTAACGCATCGCTTCACATCTCCTCAGCTACACTCGTATTTCCTCTCTGATAAATTGACTCCTAAATTGGCTGTTAAGTGATTTAACGTCGCCCCGGCTTTGATACAGAGACTGAATCAGTGATTTTTCAGTTGTTGGAAAGTTGTGGTGGATTATAATCTAAAGATAATCCACTTATTAGTAATAATGCCAACTTCCTAAGTATACAAATGAGAAAAATTTGTTTTGCTTTCTTGTAGTTTTGCAAACGTATCAGCCAATCCACTTGGTGATGGATACATACGTGCTGCGCTTGCGCGGGATGAGCCTCATGCAGAACTCACTATCGCAAGACTATCGTTCATTCCTGTCGATGATTCAGGTAATAACTACTGCTTTACTTTTTCTTTCTTTCTTTATTTATTTGTTTGTTTTATGTCGAACTCAAAATATATCCACACCATTATATATGTATATTTGCGTATGTTAACCTTAACATGTATTGCAGGTAAGCTGTATACATTGATCATGGTCGATCCGGATACGGCATCCTCTACGGTCGGGACGGGAGCGAGGCCGCTCTTGCATTGGTTAATGATCAATGTCCCGTATGATGACGTGAACAAAGGGAATAACGTCATGAGGTACATCGGCCCGGCACCACCAGACCAGGTTCCTCATTTTTACTACTTCCTGTTGTACGAGCAGACGGCACCGCTCACGGAAGAGGCGCACCGCCCTTACGCTGGACAGTCCTGCTCTGAGGCTCTTTTATACAGGTGAGGACTCCATTAAAAGAATTTTCAGCCAAGACGAGTGGACACTTAACTCCAAACAGATTTTCGTATACGAGCATCAACCAAAACTGACGATCCATTCCCTTGCAAGACCAGTTGCCGAAAGCAACGTACAACAACCAGCAAAAAGGACAAAATTAGGACGGAGTCATTCAAAGAGAAGTAATGAAGAGTGGATCAGAACAATGATGCTAGAAAGAATAAATATGTCGTGTCAAGTACTAATTTATAAGTAGTCTATAATCAAAAGATGTATCTCAGTTATGCTTTGATTACGGTTTTTCATATATCCAACATGGAGATTTAATGTAACGGGACGAGTATATAGCAGCCAGCCAGGGGTTAACCAGAATTAGGAGGCATTCCAATGACGTAAATCTCCGCCACAGCTAAATGTACAAATTCCCTCACTACAAAAAGCTGCAGACAAGGGACAATACTCAACATTTCAGTAACAAAAATTGCTTGTTCGAGATCCGAATCACCCCTAAGGTTAAATGGATTTGTCCTTAGTCTTAGGCCAACCTGTGTACAAAATGGCATCCAAAATCACTGCATAATTTGTGCTGCAAAGTTGCTGACAGACACTCAAACAAATAAACGCCGGTTAAAACAACGGCCTCCTTGGCGGAGAGACAAATTCAGAGAACCATCCAACGAGTCTGTGTGCAGATTTATGAATGGGGCTTTACGAATCAACAACCATTTGGATGTTCACCTCGAGAACCCGGTCTATCCAGATTTCACTGTGTTGATGTATCATAGCTGGAAAAAACTTTCTGCTTATATAAGTCTTCGGGTTGATTTGGATACACATGTTTAATTCTTCCAGACCTGTATAATCATATCCGGTGTACTGGAACCGGCTGTCAGTTCAGAGGTTGCATATTCATCCGAATACTTGAAAGACCTCCTGGACGAAGTTGTAATGACAATTTAAAGTTAATTATGGATTTGCAACAAAAAATATTCAGCTAATTAATACTGGATATGCAATAATTTATCATTTTGGCTTAAAACGGAGATGGTTGTTTTTTTCCCAGTGACTTATCTGCTGTATATTATTCACAGGCTTGTTCATCGAATAGCTATACTGGCACAAAGCAGACCACATTCTTATATGACACACTTAAAAAATTAATCAGTTAATTTTAACAGAATATCTGTTGTCTGAGTGATGCTAGAATTTATTCTGTTCTGATAACATACTACTGTGTCATATCAAGGGTGTAGGAAGAAAATGAAAAGTGTGTTGCCTCGGAGGGTGGGGGG
Source organism: Liolophura sinensis (assembly GCF_032854445.1). NCBI lineage: Eukaryota > Metazoa > Mollusca > Polyplacophora > Chitonida > Chitonidae > Liolophura > Liolophura sinensis. The sequence goes on along the minus strand of NC_088304.1, from coordinate 34,112,128 downwards.
GGGGGGGGTCTTATCTCAACTAATGAGGTGACTCTTTGGAGCCTATATAGCCGTAGGCGCGTTTGAACGTGTTTTAAGAGAAAAAAATATCCATCCTCAAAGTTATGATGAAGAAGGCCTATGCTACACATTTTGACATTTGGGCACAAATTTACTTTTCGGATTGCTTTCATACTTTACTTGAACATAATTACTTTCCGTTGAAATACCGATACGAACTATGTGAGTCGTGAAATATTTACTCTAACAGCGCGTGCGGATTGACTGAGCAATGTTTATTATACATTTACCAGAGTAATCAGACCTGTAGGCAGCGAGGTGGAGAGGTGGTGGGGTCGAAAAGTGTGTGGGACAGAACATGTCCTGCCTCCCCCCTCCCCCCATTTGGAAATGCGGCGGCACGCCCCCAGCCTCCTCCCCGCTTCCTACGCCACTGCATATTCTACACAGTGTCCTATTTGTCTAATAGAATCTTTATGCTGAATTAATGGAATATTAACAGAATAATCTATTGTAATTGCCGAGTACATTTCAGCATAACTCAGACAACAGATTTCCGGTTAAACTTAACAGATTAATTTTTTGAGTGTATCTTGTAGATTATACTCTTGTAGATGAGCATGCGCATAGCTCTCTTCAAACAGAAACAAAGTGATACAACTTGACTCTATTTTAGACACAATATATACTAACAGTAAACCATTTTGTCCTTTAAACAGGTGCCTATTCGACGTGAACGGGTTCACCATTGACAACAGCCTCAAACTGGTGGGTGCCTCGTGGTTCGTTAGCCGTCGCGATGAATATGTTCGCTACGCGCGAGTTCAACTCGGCTTTCCGGAAGACGAAGAATGCCGTGACGTTGCAGGATATAACGATCCCTGTATGGCCGTGGCAGGAAGTTCAAGACATCACCCATCCATACTCGCATGTATAACTTCTGCTGGGGCCGTTGTGTTCCTCCTGCTTTTGAAAGATGTATATCTGTGAAAACATTTACTAAACTCTGAACCTGGATGAATGTTCATAAATCTTTTTCACAAAAATAAGCACAATTACGATGCACTGGGATAACATGGCTGGACTGTAGTTACATCTTATTTGTAGATAAACACTTCTGATCTTCATGGCTGTGAAATTATAGCTATAATGGTCTTGTTACATAAGCAAGTCGCTTTCCACAGCCAAAGTACTGCAAATGTACAAACTCCAACTTGATGCAATGTTCCCGCTAAAATATAATATAATGTAATTCAATGGGATGACAGTACTGTAAACCAACAGCAGGTGCTTGTATAGTTTTGTTTGTGGATTTAGTCCATTTCTCTTTGCAAAGTATTTACAGTGCTCTACTCTGTAAAAATACTGTAAGATATTATATATTCAGATTTTAGTTTCTTCCCTACTTCTACATGATTATGTATAGGGTCTTCCTGTTTTACAAATATTTGGACCTGTGAGTCCACTCATGAGAGTAGACTCATGTAAAGCACAAGACTTTCACGGCCAGTAATTCAAACATAATATATCAGAGCTTAGTATTTGTTTCGCTTGGCGACTCTTTTGTTGGTTTTTGTATTTTTTGTCTGAGACTTTCTAATCAGTGTCAAAATTGCAATATAGACTACCACACTACTGAAAACATCACTTCGTTTCGTTGGCCAAATGGTTAAAGCGTCAAACCCGATCACTTACCGGTAGTACCAAAAACTTCAAAACTGGTACTTGTTGCTGCCTAGTTTGGCGCTCAGCAGCGACAGGTTAGATTAAGGAAGTCAGCAGGTGTCAGCGGCATGGCGCTTCATTTGCGCTTTGTCGGCACGGACTCGTCCTGTTAAAAACATTAAATGTCCACACACCTTATGACTCCTTGTCATATGAGTGGACAGTTGTTAAGTGCGGCGTAAAATCCAAAGCATACATACATACATACATACATACATACATGCATACATACATACATACATACATACATACATACATACATACATACATGCATACATACATACATACATACATACATACATACATACATACATACACACGCACACGCACACGCACGCACACGCACGCGCACACGCACATACACGCACACACACATACACGCACACACATACACGCACACACACATACACGCACATACACACACATACATACATATATACACTACTGTATATGGGTTTTGGACACTATTATTTACTACTATAGGCGTCTCCTGACAGGTATACCGATAGATGGTTTTGTGTTTCTGAGGAAGAACACGACAAAACACTTTATACCTTATAACCTTATACTGCAAGCTTTTAGAAGATACTACTTCCATCAGGTACCGGTATTTCAAACTGCAAAGTGACAGTGGAACACATTTAGGGTGGCTTGGCCAAGCTATATTTAAGAGGGAATATATACAATGGTCTAAGATATTAAAATAACCATGAGATGACCTTACGACAAAGCTTAGGGATATGACACGATGTGTGGCTAGCAGAGATGTACACTTGTTCATGAATTGCCTCGTCAACACCTTTGTTTCTGTCCAATGCACGCGCATAGGCGGATGTACCCTTAAACAATTAATTTGTTAAATTGAACAGAAAGTCTTTTGCCAGAGTGATGCTAGAATGTACTCTGTTATACATGTAGAGGCATGTCATTCTGCTGAATATAGCACAAGAAATATACAGATTCTATTAGATTAACACTAGTGTATTATGCTGAGTTTGACACGGTATTACGTTATAATAACAGAACAAATATCTTCACTTAGACAACAGACTTTCTGTTAAAATTAACGGATTATTTTTTCTTTAGTGAACATACATCATGTTATATTTATTTATTTATTTGATTGGTGTTTTACTCCGTACTCAAGAATATTTCACTTATACGACGGCGGTCAGCATTGTGGTGGGAGGAAAAATGTGTTCACCACTGTACTATGGCCATGGATCTGACTGTGATGGAAGACCTATCTTCTGAAAGCTTGTAGTAATCATGCATAAGGTGGTAGTTTGGCGTGCTGTTCATCTCAAGTGTCCATTCCCGCATGTTAATGGTTAATGGTGGTTAGTTTCCACTACCCGTCCTGTAAGTGAAATATCACTGAGTACGGCGTAAAACACCAATCAGATAAATAAATAAATAAATTTCCACTAGCATTTGCTTGTTTATTGTACTGGTGTGTAAATGGTGCTGAGGAATGTCTTTAGATGGAGTAAACTGGAGGGCAAAAGTAAATTAAATACCTTCATTCTTCAGGTCCCTTCCTTTTTAATGCCGCAGCGAGAGCTGGATTCGAATCTGTGACTCTTTTGGGCCGATATTTATTGGTGGCCGTTGGAATTGTTTATTTGCTGGTCTGGCTCCGATTTAAGGTCACTTGCAATGTATTATTTCAGTCATGCCACGCACGACAGTGTCTCGTGTAGCAGAGCGGTCCGATACAATACGGACACATTTACAATGCTGCCTCACTGTACTGATGTCATGCGTTTCTATTGTTATAACATGCTGCTCTTGGGTGGTAATATTAAAGTGCTTATAAGACAGCTTAGATGATCTTAAATCACAGTCTTTTCATACAAGGAGACAAAAATTTGGGTCAACTGACTAAACAATTTGAGCCATATATATGACCAGATCAGCCAAGTCATGAAAGACTTTTGTGAGTTTTCCGATTAACCAACCGAGTCAACAATATAGCCAGATGGCTTTCATGACGTGGTCATATGACTCATTTTTCTGAGCTGAATTCGCTCAATTGTATAACTCAGATTTTTGAGTTGGCCGACTTTCCTTGCAGTGTGTACCTTATATATGACATATACAGCTTCTGTTATCTACCAAAGGGCGGCGATTTACTCCGCGGACAAGAGAATTTTTCACCTAAATGATTACACGCCTATCGAGGAAACTGATAGGTCTGCATTGAGTAAAACATACTAACCTGCCTACGGTTTTCACGATCATTTCCACATTTTCTCTAAAACACTGGTGTTTTATAGAAAACATGTGACACGTCTGCTAGAGTGGTCAGATCACAGTTTTTATTTTAATATGCATCAGTTTTGCTGTGTACTCCACTCGTAGGATAACAGAGAGAGCTGGCTACATACGGACTTCATTGCTTAATTAGTTCCAAAGTAAAGGGAAAACAGCAAATAATAAGTAAGCCTATGTACGCATGAAATATGAATATCCCAATCCATTTATGTATGATACAGCCCTGAAGACTCCGCATGGTATTTACTTAGGCCAGTTTTTTTTATTTTTATTTTTTTTATTTGATTGGTGTTTTATGGCGTACTCAAGAATATTTCACTTAACTACGACAGTGACCAGCTTTATACGTGGGAGGAAACGGAGCATGGCTGGGGAGAAACCCACGACCATACACGGGATACTGTCAGACCTTGCAATGTACCACCGGAGAAGAAACCGGCATGAGCTGGACTTGAACTCACAGCGATCGCGGTGGTGAGAGGCTCTTTGGTTTTTTCCATGAATGATCGATGTCCGTTAAACTTACCTTATATATAAGGCAATAAACGGTTCGGTGAGAGGTTAGTTTGTCTTTTGCATGGCATGTTAATATTCCATTCCTAGAGCAGCTGCCATCATTAAGCAAAAACAAAACGTGCTACAGATTTGTGGATGGAACCTGACGACTTTTGTCACTATTGCTGTGATCAGGCTAAGTGCTCGAGAATGCCTACGAGTTGGGTTATTATAGTCGTTTGCAGAGTTTTCTCCCTTTGACCAGCTGTTCATCTGCCGTCTTTGTGTCCGCACAAACATGGCGGTCGTAGTAAGCCGTGGACTGTGGACGGGGTAGCCACACCGGAGCAGGAAAAAAGTAAAATCCGGTTGATTACAGTGATAGGTAAGACTATAAATGATATTCGAAGGTTGTAAACTGCCTCTGCAGCAATCAGCATTCAGTAGGAAACTGTCAACAACTCTTACGACCTGACAGCATTTCCACCGCCATTTCAACCCCCCTTCAGCGTGTACATCATTCCAGTCTAGCGCTTAAGATCTTTTTATTTCTCACCGGTTGATTATAACCTCAGCTGACTAGATTCGCCTCTTTGATGTTTATGGGACAGAATGAGTCAAATATGTGGTACGATAGTCATTAGTTAATACGTCAGGCCGTGTTTTCACTGCCTGAAGCAGGCAAAGTAAAATAGGTCACGACTACAGCAATGGCGGATAGCGGTTGGAGTGAAGAGAGAGTCCCTCAGGCTGAGTGGCCCCCGGCCTTGCTGGGTCGCGCTTTCACGCGATGGTGGCTTTATCGTGTAGACCTGTGACTAATTTGAAACTTAATTTAATGGTTGCTAAAGCGGAGCCCCTACATGTGTATACAGTATACAGTATACATATATAGGTTTACATGTACGTGTGGGTTAATTGTAGATAATGTCGGGTGCAGTTGTGCTATTTACCTCAGATTTTTAAGGCTTTTAAAATGATTTTTAAAGCTGTATATATATATATATATATATATATATATATATATATATAGAATTCAGTCTTGAGGCTTTTCAAAATCATTGTTAAGGCTTTGAAAATCATGTATAGAACGTCAAAAGTCTTTTTCAGAGCAGCTATTTTCGAAGCTTTAAAATGATTTCTAAATCTTTAAAATCATTTTCAAAGCTTTTAAAATTCGGTATAAATGGCACAACGGCGCCCCATGGCTACAATGTAGAAATCGAGCACATCGTGACGTTGAATACCGATATTACTGCACACTTTTTCAGAGGTCAAATAGGCACAGTGAGTGGTTTTGGCTACTTGTTTGTTTGTTTATTTATTTATTTATTTATTTATTAAGATTATCTCAAAGAATGGCAATCATATATTCAATTAGCAAACATAATAAAATAAATAAATAAATAAATAAATTTCATGTTTTGTAAAGGATAAAGCCTACGTGTATATATACATGTATGGGATGCCTATGCGATATTTTTTCCAACGTTTGAAAGCTTTGGACCTCATTTTTAAAAGTTAAGAAATCATAATTGAAGTTTCTCTGAAAATCATTGTGAAGGCGAAGGAGTTAATTATACACCACGGCAACTGCAGATGGCTGATTCCATGCAGAAAACAATTGCAGGCTAAGCTATTTGTAACCATCATTCATGGCAACGCGTGTCAAAGCTATTATCATCGATGGTAGTGAGACAGTTAACTTAGCGTTGTCGGCAGTACGATCGCTCTTTGGAACACGGCCTTTGCACTGTAGTTGTATATGGAGCGACAGCGGCCTCATACTATAAAGAACTTTCGAGAACAGGAGAAGTTGATTCAAACCTGATTCAAGTCAAAATCGGCAGTCTCTTAAATTCCTCATCATGCATGTTGGGATGCCATGCCTGACTGTTAGGGTGACGTGTCTACATATTGGGCCATGATGTTTGCACGTTTGCGTGTTGGGGCGTCATGCATGCATGGTGCGGCGCCATTTGTGTATGGTGGGGACCATGTGTGCATATTGAGACGTCATGTGTGCATGGTGAAGCGTCATGTGTGCATGTTGGGGCATCATTCTTGCATGGTGGGACGCCATTTCTGCGTCATGCCTGCTTGGTGTGCTATATGTCTGCATGGTGGGGTAACATGCCCGCATGGTGAGTCGTCATGCCTAGATAGTGTGCCTCATATCTGCATGGTAGGCGCCATATCTGCATGGTGGGGCGTCGTGTCTACATTGTGGACGCCGTGTCTGCCTGGTGGAGCGTCATGTGTGCCTGATGGAATGTCATATCTGCATGGTGTGCTATATGTCTACATGGTGAGGTAACATGCCTGCATGGTGAGTCGTCATGCCTGGATAGTGTGCCTCATATCTGCATGGTAGGCGCCATATCTGCATGGTGGTCCGTCGTGTCTACATTGTTTACGCCGTGTCTGCCTGGTGGAGCTTCATGTGTGCCTGGTATCTGCATGGCAGGTGTCATATCTGCATGGTGGGCATCTCGTCTACATGGTGGGGTAACATGCCTGCATGGTGGGGTGTCATGCCTGGATGGTGTGCCTCATGTCTGCATGGTGGGGCGTCACGTCTGCATAATTGGCGTCACGTCTGCCTAATTTAATGTCATATCTACAAGTTGGGGCATCATGACGGCATGGTAGGGCGCCATGAGTGCGTGATAGGGAGCCACATTCGCATATGGTAACTTAATTGTGCCGTATGCTATAATATCACCAATGGTTCCTTTTTCCGCATTCTCAGACGATGGGTGACCTTGACCCTTCATCGAAGTCAGAGGTCGTAATCTGTGTCCGCCATGACCTGGCCGTCATCTTTGACCGGATTCTTCAAGAGACAGGACTTGACGCTGACGGTCTGATGGAGACGCTCCTCAAACTGTATCACAGGTAACCCAATCTTGTTAATGCTGTGAGGGGTGGCTCAGTTAAGGCTGACAATTTCACAAGTTAAAATTTCCGTGCTTAGTTGGTTATAACGTCTTTTGGGTCAGCTATGCATTATTTTACTGTCAAGTCCTATTTTGCTGTGCTTTAGCACCTTCATGTTCTTCAGTGATTTTGAATGTTTTAAAGTGCAAAATTTCCAAACTTCGGATGCATTTAGGCTAAAATATACGAATTTCCGTTGTACAGTAATGTCGAGTAAAACGGCGACGTTATTGCACAAAGTCACGTCACTCTGTGGTTGGAACCTCGTAGCTCACTAACCGCGTATTAAACCGTTTATTGATTCCGCTTTCAGGGTGATCAAAAGAAACGAGAAGAAGGTTACCAAACGAGGGCTGTACAGCGACAACGACAAGTACGGTACAACCAAACGACACTTTAAATCACGAAGGAGGGGCTTGAAAGTGGCTAAGTCTTCTGCCAAGTCAGGGGACGACGTAGGCGAAGTGCCGGAGTCCGTGAGGGAAAGACTTTGTGGACTGTCCCTTCATGGAGGAGCAGGTGACACCGGGGGAGATGACGATGTTTCTCTGGTCACACCGCTCCCACCTCTGACTTCCCTGCCGGTCAGAAGGACATCGAGGAAACCGTCCACGCCAAAGAGAAAGGTCGTGGAGTCGGATAACTCCATGGACGGACCTCTGGATATGACAGTCGGTGAGGATAGCACAGTTCTCACGGGTGCGCCGCCCACACCAAAACGACGTCGAAAGAACAAACCCCAGAAACTGGTGCAGCTCTCGTCAGGGGAAGACAACTCAGGTAGTGACCACGAGAAAGACCCGGATGCTGGAACTGGCAGAGCGGAAGTTGGCGAGAACAACCGGTCGCAGAGGAAATCTAAGCTAAACGCCAAGTCTGTGATAGTTGAAATGACCAAGGACTTATTGGGCCTTCAGAATCCCGAAATCTTTGAAAAAACGGAGGCAAGGATAACAAATGATGCTGCCGACAACGAGGCAGACACTGGTAAACTCAATTTGGACTCGGACCTATCCAGAGAAGCAGAGAATCCAGTAAAAGGTCAAGAACCCAGTACAGTTGCAGCCCCTGAAATGATTGCTCTGCAGTCCAGGAAGGTGGGACGACCGAAAGGCAGCAAAACAGGTGTAAGATCAGGTAACTTAGCATACTTCAATCAGCATATTTGAAAACTTTAATCCGAATATAATATACAAGCGACCATTGGTACCAAATTATGGTTCTGGTCTTCTCACCTTTGGGGTGCTTTCTTAAACTTATGTGTCGAAACATACATTCGTATACCAGCTGTCAACCAGTTAGAACATTCCAGGTCAATAATCGCAAGGCCAACTCCCCAAAACGACGTATAACACAAAGCACTAATGAACTAAAAAAAATATATAAAGTACGAAAATAGGACGGAATCATGAAAAGAGAAGCAGTCAAGAGTTTTCAATGATGCTGGAAAGACGCAAAGTATGTTCTAGGCGACTGAGTGAAATCAGTATTCAAATCATGTACCATGCTAGAATATCAGTTTTCATTAACAAAATATGTAGCTGCGTTGTCCTTTAATTGCAACTGTTCATGTATCCAACATATATAATTCAACACGATGAACATACGGACGATAGCCCCGGGTTAAGCGGAATTAGATACAGCAAAAAGCAGAGCGCCAGATATTCTGCACGCTCCGTCCACATTTATCTACAAGAGAATTTTCGTTGTAAATTTTAAGAAACTTGGAGTGAAGGCGTTTGATGGAATAACATTGACATACACGCCATATGAAGGACCCTTCGGTAGATTGCTCTCCAGATATACCATCTGGAGAGTGTTAATTGCTTTAAATCCAGCGAAGCTAGCAGATCACCAATATAACGCCTGATTTTTTTGCAGTTAGACAACGGCACTTATTCCAAAATGCAAGAGGGTTGGTTCAGCTTTTGTTGTACAGCTTTGTGACCTCGCAATAAAGCGAGCTTTGTATGGGAATTTATGTATTTTTGAAATCCGGTGAGGTTGTGGCATGTCGATGTGACGGGAATGCACGGATATACTCCTCTGGCTGAGAAAGGACTGATGTTTTTTAAATAGTTCCTCGAGAGTATAGGTCGACTAGCTCAAGCAAAGTGCCAAGGACTGAAGGCTCTGCCTTTTCCCGTTTATTTGCAAATTTTCAAGCGCTGAAAGGACCATCTTCTTTTTAGCTCTCATGTTTATCTTTCTCGGCTCTCTATACTGCGAACACCTCACCTTCGCAGATCATCATTGTTTACAAAATCAAGGCTACCTTTTATGACATGTTGAGATGGATTGTAAATGAAGCCTGACGATTCACAGTCACAACTGTACCAAATGTATGATTCGACATCCCAAAATCTTTTACTGCTTTGCGATTTGTTTTGCATATTGATAGGAAATGCGTGGGGGCTCTCGTATATTGAAATTATTCATGTAAAGGCATGAGCGACGTGCTTGGGTTGTGTAAAGGTTTGAGCGATGTGCTTGGGTTGTGTAAAGGCATGGTAAAGTCTAAATGATGTACTGGGACTGGGTAAAGGCATGAGCGATGTGCTTTTGTTGTGTAAAGGCATGAGCGATGTGCTTGGGTTGTGTAAAGGCATGGTAAAGTCTAGATGATGTACTGGGACTGGATAAAGGCATGAGCAAATCCGTCTGATGCGCTGGGACTGTGTAAAGGCATGAGCAAGTCAGTTTGATTCGCTGGGACTGTGTAAAGGCATGAGGAAGTCAATTAGATGTACTGGGACTGTGTACAGGCATGAGCAAGTCCGTCTGATGCGCTGGGACTGTGTAAAGGCATGAGCAAGTCAGTTTGATGTACTGGGACTGTGTAAAGGCAAGGGCAAGTCCGTCTGATGCGCTGGGACTGTGTAAAGGCATGAGCAAGTCAGTTTGATGTACTGGGACTGTGTAAAGGCATGGTAAAGTCCGTCTGATGCGCTGGGACTGTGTAAAGGCATGAGCAAGTCAGTTTGATGTACTGGGACTGTGTAGAGGCAAGGGCAAGTCCGTCTGATGCGCTGGGACTGTGTAAAGGCATGAGCAAGTCAGTTTGATGTACTGGGACTGTGTTAAGGCATGGTAAAGTCCGTCTGATGCGCTGGGACTGTGTAAAGGCATGAGCAAGTCAGCTTGATGTACTGGGACTTAGTCCAATCGTTGTACCTCTTTGTTTACCAGAGTAATTTTCTGCGGAGGCTTATGATTTGTGTGGTTTAGGATAACTGTTGACTTATATACAACCATTGATGAATGAAATTATAGCATGTCTTTCTGGAATACTTGTGCGTTGCAGTAATATGTAAATAAGTCTTCATATCGTTCCAGTATGCCTGTTGAAAGTATTCGTGGTATGAAAGTGCCTGCATTCAGTTCCGCATGACTGATTATCTTGGAGTTGGAGTGAGACTTTCCTTTAACATGAATGGAGTGACTTGAATGAATGTTATTACTTGTGCATCTAAGTACACGTAAATGTTGTGAATAAGTGTGGCTGAAGATGTAATGTTTGGGTATGGACGCTCACTTGCTCGTTGACAAAATCCTTGTTTTCGCAGCTTTATCACATAAAGTTATCAAGGTACAAATCTGCCCATTGGCTACTGGCATACGCAAATCTGACCAGATATATGGTGCGCAAAATCACCCTGGGTGGTTTAGTTGTGACTCATAGCCAGATTGTTGTTCGAGGTACTAGTACATGACGAAGGGAGGTGGTTTATTCCAAGCACTCTGGTTTTCTCACGTGACTGTTCTCGTATATGTAAAACTCCAACGAAATAAATAAACATATGTGTCTTGGAATGGCAACAATTTCGAAACCGTTTCTCATGTCAATCAAGTTGTCATCAAATCCTTCACCCGATGGAAATTTTTCTCCGTTTCAGGGATGAATGTGTACAAGTGCAGCCTCTGCCAGGCGACCTTTCGGCGTCCTGCACACCTGAAACGGCACATGGAGGGAGTACACAAGAAAGACTCGGCCTTTCCTTGCCGGGGCTGCGGGAAGTCGTCAAACTCTGAACTCGCTAAGAAATATCATGAGGCATTTGGTTGTAAACTGTTACAACTGCCTCACCGATGTGAGAATTGTCGCATGGGTTTCGACACCAAGGAAGAGGTCAGTGAGCACAAGTGCAGTAAGGACCCCACGAAGCCCTGCATCTGTTCCACCTGTGACTACAAAACTGGGTCCCCTCGGGATCTGGAGCAGCACATGAGAGTCCATACGGGGGAGAAATGTTTTAAGTGTGATCAGTGCGACTTCGCGACGGCATGGAGGAAGAACTTGAAAGAGCATATGTTTAAGCACACGGGTCTGAAGCCTTACGTCTGCGACGAATGCGGCTTCGCGACGAATGACCGACATAATCTGCGCAGCCATCGAAGCACCCACTCGGCCGAAAAGGCCTTTATGTGTGAGATCTGTGGAGACAAATTCCGTGAGCCTCGCTTCCTGAAGGCTCACCAGATCGTGCACACAAATCTTAAACCGTATAAGTGTAACCTATGCAACTATTCCGCCAAGTTTAAGTCTTGCCTCCGTTCGCATATGATCTGCCATACCGGCGTGAAGAAGTTTGTTTGCGAGCAGTGTGGCCAGAGCTTCCGGACTAAAAACCACATGCAGACCCACAAGAAAAACCTCCACGTCTATCCCAATATGGTGTACGGCTGCAAACACTGCGACTACACCGCATCCAATAGTCAGAGCATCAACAGTCACATGCGCAAGCACACCAAAAAGGCTAAGAAACAGAAACAGTCCAAAAGAAAAACGGGTTTGTCGGAAGAGGCCAGCAGCCCAACGGAGCAAGAAACCTTTGTACATGACGGACCAAAGCAGCCGAAGAAAGAGATGAACATTTATCGCTTTGAAGCCGCTCACCAAGATGGTGCCCCTTAGCAACGTCAGCTCGACGGGATTTGACGGTCTTCAGAGTGAAGGGCGTCAACTCGATGCCGGAATGACTACCATCAATCAGCACGACCTTCAGGATCTACGCGAAGGTCAGCATGAGGCATCAGTGTTCAGCCAGTTGCCCGTGCCCCATGGGGACGTCTTGGCCGTGCTGCCTTGTTTTAACAGTGATCCACCCCAAATCCCAGTCGCCGCCACACTCCAGGAACATACCGAAGAATCCGTGCCTAGGCGACTTGACCAGACCTCAGTATGAGGAACTCCTGTACAATTCTAATGCCAGCCAAGCAGAAACTATCTCTGCCATGATGACCCTGATCAGGGAGTTCAGACCCAGATAACGTTGCAATGCGAAGTTCCCATGTTTATTTTTTTGATTGGTGTTTTACGCCGTACTCAAGAATATTTCACTTATATGACGGCGGCCAGCATTATGGTGAGAGGAAACCGGGCACAGGTCGGTGGAAACCCACGACTATTCGCAGATTGCCGCCAGACCTGCCCACGTACGGACGGAGAGGAAGCCAGCATGAGCTGGGCTTGAACTCACAACGACCGCATTGGTGAGAGGCTCCTGGGTCATTACGAGCCACGGAGGCCCCCCGAAGTTCCCTTGTCATGTATAGACAGGTGCTCTATGCGTCCAATTCACTGGATGGCCGAATTAGCCGAATCTAGGCGTCAAAACAGACATTCGTCAACGTGAATGGAACTTCAGGGCATGACAAGTTATCAACGAATAGGAATAGATGTGGGAAACTAGAACGGATTCAAGCAAAGAGAGGCATTCAACAGTTTTCATGATGGTGGAAAGATGCAAGGAATTTTCCCCAGTGAATAAATGAAATTAGCATTAGTATAATGTACCGTGCTAGTTTATAAGTTGTCAAGTACCAGTTGTCAAGCGAGTCACACATCTGTAAGATGATATGGTTCAAACAAAAATGCAGAAAAGTCACAGCTACCACAACGGTATGATGATATGGTTCAAGAAAAAATTCAGAAAAGTCACACATCTGTAAGATGATTTGGTTCAAGGAAAAATTCAGAAAAGTCACACATCTGTAAGATGATATGGTTCAAGCAAAAATCGGAAAAGTAACAGCTAACGCTTCTGTAAAATGATAGGGTTCAAGCAAAAATTCAGAAAAATGACGGCTCCCATATCTGTAAGATGATATGGTTCAAGCAAAATCAGAAAAGTAACAGCTACAACATCTGTAAGATGATATGGTTCAAGCAAAAAATCAGAAAAGTAACAGCTACCACCTCTGTAAAATCATATGGTTCATGCAAAAATTCAGAAAAATGACGGCTACCATATCTATAAGATGATATGGCTCAAGCAAAAATCAGAGATGTAACAGCTACAACTTCTGTAAGATGATATGGTTCAAGCAAAAAATCAGTAAAAGTAACAGCTACCACCTCTGTAAGATGATATGGTCCAAGCAAAAATCAGAAAAGTAACCGCTACCACATCTGTAGGATGATATGGTTCAAGCAAAAATCAGAAAAGTAACAGCTACAACATCTGTAAGATGATATGGTTCAAGCAAAAATTCAGAAAAGTAACAGCTGCCGCTTCTGTAAGATGATATGGTTCAAGCAAAAATCAGAAAAGTAACAGCTAACGCTTCTGTAAATTGATATGGTTCAAGCAAAAATTCAGAAAAGTGTCGGCTACCTTATCTGTAAGATGATATGGCTCAAGCAAAAATCAGAAAGTAACAGCTGCAGCTTCTGTAAGATGATATGGTTCAAGCAAAAATCGGAAAAGTAACAGATAACGCTTCTGTAAAATTATATGGTTCAAGCAGAAATTCAGAAAAGTGACGGCTACCTTATCTGTAAGATGATATGGCTCAAGCAAAAATCAGAAAAGTAACAGCTACCACATCTGTAAGATGATATGGTTCAAGGAGCATAACAAAGACTTGGTGGACTTAAGGCATGTACTCATGTAGCTTGTACCGATATGCGACCTTGTGTAGACCTATGAGTCAGAAGTTCCCGGGTGTTGGATATGCACATCACGTGCTTGTGGGTGGATATACAGTCACGTTTCGTACTCAGCAAACAGTCGTCGAATTCTTTTCTAGACGGCTGCTTCTCTCAGCATAGTATGAATAAATATGTCATATATAAAGAGAAATTGCACATTGCCTTATATGACGAATTACGGGGACAAATTACGGAAATCACGGCTTCTGGTTTTGTGTTATTAAGCGACTACATCAGTTGTCAAGTAAACACTGACCATACTGTGTATAGTCATGACTTTACAATCAGTACCACTGATGAGTGAGTGAGTGATGAGTGAGTGAGTGACTTGCTTAAGTTTTCAGTCATATAACGACGAAGGAATCCTTAGAGTGCATGTAATGTGGCTCCTTGTTGCAGGACGGATTTCCACCACTCTTTTATCTAGTGCTGCTTCACTGAGACGACTTACCGAAGGCAAGTAAGCCGCTCCACCCAAGCCATTATACTGATACAAGTCAACCAGTCGTTGTACTATCCCCTTAATGCTGGACGCTAAGCGACAAAGCTACGACTCCCTCTTAGGTCTTAGGTGTGACCCGACCCAGGATTGACCATGGATCTCCCACACCAGAAGCGAACGCTCTACCAACGGTCCCATTGGGACGGGTTTCAGTAACTCTGATGAGATCGAAAGTTCACAACTGCATTTGAAATATACAACGATGTAGAAATTTTTTTTTTCTTATTCCTGCTCTTGACCTCCGAATAATTATCTTCAGTTCATGCACTTAAACATGGGAAATAAAAACACCAATCTGTGTGAAGACCCTTGTTGACCCACTAACATGAGGCGTCGATCCTGCAGCAGGTCGCCATGATTTGGCTGAAATATTGCCAACGTGGCGTTAAACCTCAATCATTCATTCACAATAACTAAGCGTTTCCTGGTTCGTGAGGCCAAAGGTTCGAATCCAGGTCTCGCTCGTTGCTCTGCGGCATGACATCAGAAAGTTTGTTGGCTAGTTGCGGAGGTTATAGATTCATCCTCACAAACTGGACCCTGTGCAACGCATGCTTGTACACTAAAATGTAGGGTAGTGTCATGATGTATCAGATATTCTAATATATGCAATGTACAACTTAACACTATGTTCATGTGTCTTCTTTTACACAGCAGCATCTGCGTCATAGAAAAATACATCGTATAGTTTAGAATAAAAACTTCTTGGGGAATTTCGCCTTTATAAGCACCCTGATGCATCTTTTAATAAATTCATTCACTTTACAGTATATTTTCCCTGCATGTAAATGCGTTATGAGATACAAATCAACCGTTTGTTACTTGGTCCTGGTACAATTAAAAATATATAAATATGGAAAGCATTAAAAATGTGTGAGCAATATCTTGTAAATCGGATTGGAAAGATTTAGTCAAGATTTTTGAGTCATTGAAATTTTCTGATTAAGGTAGATATAATATGAAAATTCGCTGTAGACTGACAGTTTCCAAACAAGGTATTCAAAGTAGTTCAGCCAAGATAGAACATGATCCATAAAACACAAAAGTGACTCCCTTGTAAATCTCGCAATTTCGCAATAACCGTGTGTGAAGCACGTGCGAATATTGCGAAAGATGTTTCTTCCGGATACAGGATTAATCTGTAAATATGGCGGAATGAGTAAAGAAGAATTTAGGGTCACTCGTACTTTACTTGTTCACCGGGCCAGTTCAAACTACATTGACATTCGTGGGTCAGTGGGCATGAAAGGTAGATATGTTTACGCTATACAAGTGTTTCACCCGACTAGCTGGGTGTTGGTTAATTTGTTCAGCTCGCATGTCTTTATTAGCACAGGTGAGTTACCTTAAGCTCATCGCACGCGTGGAGTAGTTCGACCTATTCGTGCACCCTGCTCTGTGCCCTCCCTGGTGTTTCCACGGTTTGACCCAATAATAGCTCCCTAAGGGTATAACTCTCCTGTCAACTTTAGTGAGGCTAGCTCCATAGAGGATAGATGTACAGTATTCACCCTTTCAGGGCTGCGCTTCATCACATCATACATGTCTGGCCTTTCTCACCATAAACAGGTAAGTGTAGTGTCTAATTCGATTGCAACTTTGGTTATACATGCCAATGGTACTTTTCTGTTTTTTGTTAAAATCCGCTCTTACTTGTAGCAGTGGTTTGTCGTAAGATCTATCAATTCTATTGCGTTGTATTTTAGGCGTTTATTAAGTACAAGCCACCTTAATCAGATCTACCACCTGTATTTGTGATGTCAGTGTAGATCTCCTGTATATATTGTACGCTAATTACAATGCAGCTGCGGAGCAATGCTATGTGGGCCACGTCGAAAATATTTACTTGTGTATTTAGAATTTTGCGCGTTTCTCCATAACCTGTTGTTGCGAGTCATATGCGAAGATTACATGTGAAATTACAAAACTCATATAACGAGGCCTCTTTTAAATTTGAACTCTTCATATGTCAAGACATGAATAAAAACGTCCAGGGCTTTTTTATGCTTTTCCATTCAAATTGCTCTCTTTAATTCAATGAATGAAGACGAACTTCTACGTCAAATAAAAGGGTTGTCTGGTCCGTTTCCGATAAAATATGCAGGCCTTTAATAAAATTTCTCTGCTTCATTTCATTCAATTCGAATAGCCTGTACATAGTTTATTATGTTATAGTAAAAATTGCCGTGCAGTAGTCAACACACATTTATTGTATAGCACATAAACATCTGGAAGAGCTATATATGGTCTTTTTAGCCAGAACACAACCTTGAACACTGCTTGTACCACATTAAACTTTAAACTATTATTACACATTGTACATCTCACGAAGTGGAAATAAATGCTATAAATCATGCAGACAATTCCATTTCAAACACTGGATTCTAAGGTGACCATTTCCGGCCGTATTATGACCAATCGCATCTCATCATCAGCTTTTGACTACTATACACACTCACAGACTGCTACAC
The DNA here is from genome assembly GCF_032854445.1 of Liolophura sinensis. Lineage (NCBI taxonomy): Eukaryota > Metazoa > Mollusca > Polyplacophora > Chitonida > Chitonidae > Liolophura > Liolophura sinensis. Next base: position 34,094,784 of record NC_088304.1, on the reverse strand, counting down.
TTCACATTTAGTGTATTTGATGTATTTGGTTGGCGAGAAATCTTAATATGCGTCTAAACTATTACCTAGGTATTAAACTAAATTGTTAAGTCTCCTATCTTTGACATGACATTTAATTAATTTATTTATTTGGTCGGTGTTGATAAACCGTAGCCAAGAATGTTTCACTTGTACGATGGCGGCCAGCGTTATGGTGGGAGGAAACCGGACAGAGTTCGTGGGAAACATCACGACCATCTGCAGGCAGACATGCCCGCAAACGCCTGCGAGAAAGCCAGCAAGTGCTGGACTTGAGCTCACAGCCACCGCATTGGTGAGAGACTCCTGGCTCATTGGCCACGGAGAACCTCCTCTCTTCATTCCCAGTAGATATACATATAGAGTTTTTAAATGAATACTTTTACCCTGATGACTTCACTGATACCCAATGTGTCTCAGCACACTACCATGGAGTCCAGTATGTGAAATGTAGTTTACTCTCAAAAAGCCAGTGTGTACCTTTTTGTACTTATGTGTTTATGTGGCTCACGATGTAAACAAGGTGTGTATCACAGGTGTACACATTAAAACTGAAGCACATTAAAAGTGAAGCTACATAATGATGATGTATGGAAGGTACACATTTGTTTTCCTGTGCAAATTTGTTTGCAATTAATGTGTGTTTGTGGTTCGCATCTTGTCTATCTGTGGTACACGTTTTGTATCTTTTATATACAATTGCTTTTAGAGAGTTTTCGTTCGAAAAAAACATTATAAAAAATAACAAATCAGTTTTTTATCCTTGACAGTGTTTAATGGCCTTTCATCCCAAATATACTTTTTATGCACTACATTTTTGTGAAGTTTGTGCTTTTAATTAAGAGCTGTATACCGACCCATACATACATTCTTACATCAACCTACTAACATCAACAAGTTAACAAACACAAACCGTGAAATAACTGTTCGTAAAAAGTTATCAGATGCTAGTTAACCTACATGGTTACTGGAGCCAGCGAGTGAAAGAATGAGTGCTTGGGGTTTAACGTCGTACTTAACAATTTTTCAGTCATATGACGACGAAGGAATCCTTAGAGTCCATGTAATGTGCCTCCTTGTTACAGAACGGATTTTCACCGCTCTTTTCACTAAGACGATTTACCGAAGGCTAGTAAGCGCCCCGCTCGAGCCATTGTATTGATACGGGTCAAGCAGTCGTTGCATTATCTCCTTAATGCTGAGCGCCAAGCGAGGAAGCTACAACTTCATCTTTTAAGATACCGACCCAGGATTGACCCTTGATCTATTGATTACTAGAGTGAATCATGCCATGGGTAAAACCCACTACAAAAGACAGAAGCTGATATGCATGCCTGAGGCACGCCTTTATGAGGATATCGTGCGTGTCATTATATTCATATATGTGTGGGTATGTGATGGTGCGTGCGTGTTGGTGCGTGTGCGTGCGTGCGTGCGTGCGTGTGTATGTAATGTATTTTGTGGCTGAAGTCGTTCCATTTGCTTAGGTAAACGTAATTAACAGCATACACTAATAACCTGTAGGGAACAGTAGAAGTTTGTCAAAACTGGGTAGAACCAATGTACAAACAATGTCTCTTCTGTCCAATGTTTATTTCTAATCCTCATTGTGCATGTACCTTCTAATTAGGGGATGAGGAATTTCACCTCTATCAGTAAATTAGTCCCTGATCACATTATATCATGCTTTTTTACCCACCGTAATGTGTGCATAATATCAGATTAGTCGTTTTATAGGTTTTTTTTGTTACACACGACTAATATAATAAGTGCATAAATAGGAGACGTTATTTCGCGTTGACCAGCGATCATGATTTCGCCATCTACCTACTTCAGTGTGACATCTTCGGTGGCCCAATAGTGCTGTCTTGCTTGGCGCTCAGAACTAAGAGGTAAGAGTAAGGAAACGGGACTGGTTGGCTCGGTGCGAGTATATTGTGACTGGGTGGGGTGTTATGTCTGGTGTCCTCGACTTAGCGATATGGACTCGCCCTGCCAAAAGAAGACAGTGTATGTACACACACCTAATGACTCCTCGTTCTCATATAACTGAAAAATTGCTATGTGCGACGTTAAACCCCAAGCATGCATGCATACATACATACATGCATGCATGCATACATACATACATACATACATACATACATACATACATACATACATACATACATACATACATACATACATACATACATACACACATACGTACATACTTCAGAGCACATTGATTGGTGTATACAATCAAGGAAACAGCCGATTTCAAGTATTGATTTATAGAAAAAAGTGCAGGCAAAGCATTTTGGTGGGAACATCTGATTGGCAACGCAACCAAACATATTGTTGTGTATGTATGAGAGTAAATATCCTTTGATTGTTCGATTTTTCTTTCATGAACGCTTGACATTTTTGCATGACGTCGTTTTATGAAGTTAAGAGTGATATCTTGGTTGGGTGATAGTGAGACCAGAGTGTGATCAAGTGTGATCTCGCGTGTTATCAACCCAAAAATAATGGAAACACAATTATGATCGGGTATTTATGGGTATAGATAGAAGATGCATGCCAAACCCAATTCAGCATACGATTATACGAAGCTTACAGTTAAAAGGGTAAATAAAACGGTATTATGAAACGAAGAGTGTGATTTTAAGAAAAATAAAGAGATGTGCCAAAAAAATAGAAAAAGAAATTCATTTTTAAGGCATATTTTAAAATTATTAATAACTCCTCTGCTTTATGCATATTTTCCGTCAGTGGTCGGAAATATTCGGAAAAGACGTCATCAATGAACATACTGGGAGAGTGGGACCAGCTTCGCGCCCCATATTGGGGATCTCCCCACAACAAACCTATCACCGTTGACATCACAAGAATAGGCCATTTAATTTCCGGATTGACTGCTGGGGCATTAGGAAAACTGTAGTTTAAAGTTATTTTTGTGCATCAAATATTAAGAAGTTGAGAAGGTTATTAAATTAACTAATGTCAAATACTCATGTATCTTTTAATAACCCGGACATCATGTGCAAGAATCGATGACACAAGCATAGGGTGAATTCGCTACCAAAACAAGTAGTGGTGAAAATTACAAAATGAGATCATTCAATCCGGATTTTGAATTGTACTTAGGGAAATGTCCATGGGGGAACATGTCTATAGGGGGAATTGTCCATAGGGAGAAACGTTCATATAGGTAAATGTCCATAAGGGGATATGTCCGTAGGAGGAAATGTCCGCGCTCCACGGTGACAGCTAGGTAGATGTTCATTATTTAGAATTTCTGACGAGATTTTTCCCCTGAACACTCAAAAAAATTAATGAGTTAATTTTAATACAAATTCTGTTGTCAGAGTAATGCTAGAATGTATTCAGTTAGAATCTTTAATTTGAATTAATAGAATATGTCTATATATATATATATATATATATATATATATATATATATATATATATATATATATATATATATATATATATATATATATATATATATATATACACATAGGAAAAAGAATAATAAAACGCCGTCTTAATTTTCTACTTTCTGTTATATTTGAACTGCAGTTTCGAACTCAGAAGCACCAAATCTATGTTTAAGACAGACACAATAATGTTGGAAATTACGGTGTAATTTCAAGGCGTGGGGCATCTTACCTAATACCTAACACCATAACACCATAACACCATAACATAAATATAGACATACTTTTACATACGGAGTGGACTAACTCATGTCGAGCAACGCCGGTGCGAGAGTTATGGAGAGAAACAGTCCTAGGATTGACGGTAAAGAACATTTACCGCAGTTCGTACACGCATTTAATATTCCCTAGCGTAAGTCGACGCCAACCATGTGGTCCTTATAACTGACTAACCAGTTAGGAGACTTGTCGAATCAAAAGGGCCTATTGCAATCACGTCTGTTGATGAAAAATAATCATAGTTTTCAGTTAGTTATCGAGATGGTGGTCACAGCAGTCTCTGAAAATGTCTTTTGTGAATTTGTAGTATTGCCATGGACTATTTTTGGTTAGGCCAACCTAATAAGAGGTTAGTTAAAGTTGTTTCAAAACGAATTACTATGAACAAAGCAAATAAAGGAATAAAGCACAGATAATGCTGGTTAGATTCGACACTGGGCACTGCTACAACACTGGGCACTGCCACAACACTGGACATTGACACAACACTGGGCATTGCCACAACACTGGGCACTGCCACAACACTGGGCATTGCCACAACACTGGGCATTGCCACAACACTGGGCATTGCCACAACACTGGGCACTGCCACAACACTGGACACTGCCACAACGCTGTACACTGCCACAACGCTGGACACTGCTACAACACTGGACACTGCCACAACGCTGAACACTGCCACAATACTGGACCCTGCCACAACACTGGGCATTGACACAACACTGGGCATTGACACAACACTGGGCATTGACACAACGCTGGACACTGCCACAACTCTGGACACTACCACAACACTGGGCACTGCCACAACATTGGGCACTGTCACAACACTGGACACTGCCACAACACTGGACACTGCCACAACACTGGACACTGTCACAACACTGGGCATTGACACAACACTGGGCACTGCCACAACACTGGGCACTGCCACAACACTGGACACTGCCACAACACTGGGCATAGCCACAACACTGGACACTGCCACAACACTGAGCACTGCCACAACACTGGGCACTGTCACAACACTGGGCATTGACACAACACTGGGCACTAGTTACTATATTTCACATATTTGCGTTTTTCAAGTGACACATTTTGCTTTTTTGTGAAGTTTAATTAATTTCATCAAAACTTTTATTTCAAGGTCTTTATTTGCTTCTCAGTGTGTATTTTTGTATATCAAACTGAACAGGAAGTACAGTATGTATTGTGTGGAAAGTCTAAGAAAGTGGTTGACGTTGATATATAGGTTAAGTTTATTCAGCTTATCTTGTAGCTTGTCACGAGGTTGTATTGTTAAAAGAGCTATTTTTGTCACAAATGTGAACATTATACTGTTTGCCAGCATTTCGAATAAGCATTAATATTCGAATAAGGGTATTAATATTCGATATACTTCCTGTGATGCCAGCTGGAAAATTATAAAATCCCTTAACATATGTACATGATATGTCGGCATTTTTTCCGAATTCCGGGTTATTTCCGGGTTTCACACCCGCTTATGTGCTGGGAAGTAGTTGGCGGCCATGCTTTTTGTTGGTATACTTTTGGTTATTTTTAAGTACACTTTATTTGTAGCGCCCAAATCGTCACGAGTGAAAAGTATGCGTGGTATAATAGCGTTTTACTACATAATGTCATTATAGATGTCATCATCTGTTGTCACGGAAACATGATTGAATATGAGGTGTTGAGAGTTTTAGCTAATCACACTTCATGTAATATAAAGCAGTGATAATAGCCTCATTGTCGTGTTGCACTACGCAACCGTTATAGACCTGACGTCATCCCAAATAGCAGTTAACAGCCCATAATAATTAATGCCTAGGCAAAATAATCTATGCATTGTTTATTAATTTGGTGTTTTACTCCGTGCTCAACAATATTTCAATTACACGACGGCTGCCAGATTATATGGTGGGAGAAAACCGGGTGAAGAGCTATGCGTTGTACACTGATATTTATTTATTTATTTATTTGATCGGTTTTTTACGCCATACTCAAGAATATTTCACTTATACAACGGCCACCAGCATTATGTTGGGAGGAAACCGGGCAGAGCCTGGGAAAACCCCACGGCCATCCCCAGATTGCTAGAAGGCCTTCCCATCTACGGCCGGAGCATGAACTGGACGCCGTGCTCGCATTCTAACCCCCTCGGTCACGGAGGGCCCTATACACTGATAGGATTCTTTCTTAACCAAACAGGAAATCGTCCCACTTCGGTGCAACAGTGAAGTGTATTGTTTTATGCAGAAAAAGTTAACTAACTTGAATGTGAAGAATAATTACTAAAGAACATGTGTGTGAAAAATTGAGGTGATGCCATTCCTATCATTGCATTTTTAGTTTAGTGCTTAACAAAGTGAGGTAACGGTGGTGGTGGGGGGGGGGGGAGGGTAAATTTGAACCGCACAAGAAATTCTTGTATATTTCTACATATATTGTCAAGCCATGTGTTGGACAAGCTATACATTACATTAAATATTAAATATATTCTTGTAAATTAGAATTCGGATGGTCATGGGTTTCCCCCGGGCTGTACCCGGTTTCTTCCCACGATAATGCTGGCCGCCGTAGTATAGGTGAAATATTCTCGAGTACGGCGTGAAACAGCAATCAATACATAAATATTATTGTAAATTGATACAGATCATATGCAGTATTCTTCCAGTGACAGTTCAACGCTATTTACTTTAACTAACAGCACATCGTTCAGTTCACTTTAGATAGGAGGAACCTGTTCATCAGTTTAACTTCGTAACAAAACGCCTGTTAAAGACATTGTCGTATATTCAGGGTATAATTATTCGTCCGACAAAACTTGTTTTAAATACTAACATTAGACGGAAAAGGATGTTATCTTTTACATTTTAACGGCTTCAGTAGCCTGATGGCTGGAAAGGAATATTTTAGCTTGGCCTATTTCATCGGCTACACCTGTTACACACCTTTGCGTCATTTGGCAGACGGTCTGTCACTGTGAGCAGGTTGACAATCGACCTGAGCGACAGAGGGACGCTTTTCCATCTAGTTGCAAGGGGTCCTTTAGAGTACACGTTAGCCTTGAACTAAGCACCGATCTATTGCAGTTTCGTGATTAGTCGACAAGGATTGGCGCCAGAGGGCTAATAATGTCATTTTAGAAGGCGAATTCTTCTCAAGTAGGTCATTGGTTCCTGAGACACGGCTGAATATTTATGCTTTATTGAGTATTTCTCTGCCTGCTGATATCGGTTTGTACTTTTGTATGAATATACGGTTTTCTATTTCTGTTTGCCAAGATGATGCCAAGAAGATGTCGCCAAGAAGATGTCGTCTTACATTTCGCGGAGCCAAGATGTCTTTTTTGTACACACCGGTCCCGATGGCACAGTTGGCAGAGCGTCCGCTTCGGGAGCGGTAGATCCAGGGTCTACCCTGGGTCGAGTCACACATAAAACCTTAAAAGAAGAAGTTGTAACTTCCTCACTTGGCTTTCAGCATGAAGGGGATAGTGCAATGACTGGTTGAACCGTATAGGTATAATGGCTCGGACGAGGTGGCTTGCTTGCCTTCGGTTAGGCGTCTCAGTGAAGTAGCACTAAGTAAAAGAGCCGTGGAAATCCGTCCTGCAAAAAGTAGCCACATTATATGTACTCTAAGGATTCCTTTGTCGCCATATAACTGAAAAATTGTTAAGTACGACGTTAAAGAACAAGCGGGGGTCTCCGTGATTCAGTTGGTTAGCGCGCTAGCGCAGCGTAATGACCCAGGAGTCTCTCACCAATGCGGTCGCTGTGAGTTTAAGACTAGCTCATGCTGGTTTCCTCTCCGGCCGTACGTGGGAAGGTCTGGCTACAACCTGCGGATGGTCGTGGGTTTCCCTCGGGCTGTGCCCGGTCTCCAACCACCATAATGCTGGCCGCCGTCGTATAAGTGAAATATTCTTGAGAACGGCGTAAAACACCAATCAAATAAATAAATAAACCCCAAGCACCCATTCGCTCTTTTTGTACATCTTGGTGTCTGGATATCGTTTTCCAAAAACACCCTATTTTTTCTACCTTCCATCACTGAGGTTTGTTTTATTTATAACTGGCGTCATTTTGCAAGATGGAATGACCATTTCTATAGTTTGATTCTCTTTTGTAATAATCGTTCCCATGATATAAATAGATTGGAATATAGGCGATAGAGTCAATGACAGTGTCAAGACTGTGAAATGAATGAGAGGCCTCATCATGAGCGCAGTCAGAGTAATGTATGTTATATTCATTCCTAAAGAACACCTATATGAATTTAGGCAGTCTGCTTTATATACGGCCAGTTATTAGCTCTTCGTCATGGTTGATGATCAGATCGTTTTGCTATCATTAGCGTCTGTGGCCTCAATAGCTTTGTACTGTCATTTGTCCAGTTAAAAATAAATACTTCTATGTATTTATTATACATATATGCACAGAGGAACAAAAAACATCTTTAATATGTTTTTAATATGTTTGCCTCAATTCGTGATACGATCTATACTTCCGCGCATGACAGTTGGACTGCGGTTTGAAAGCCTCAATATATAGACCGTAATTTATAAGTTCACATATCAGTTAGCACATCTGACGCTAACGACTTTGTTTTCTTACCTGGTAAAGATCATAAAGGTAAGTCATAAACAAGGAAGACGTTGTTCACGTTTATTATTATAATACTTGCCTATATATATATATGCCGACGGTAACGAGAATGTTACAGGCCAGTATTCAGAGTGTTTTCATGTTGTGGTATCACGAAGCATATGTTGTTCAGTTTTGTTTCATCAGATAAACACAGCAGGTATATGTAGGTGCTAACATAACTGTATTTGTTAATTTGTTTATGTGCTGAATTGGCGTCTTACGCAGCGCTGCATGAAATGTATTTCCTGTATAATTCACCGGTCGTTTAAGGAGGACGACAGCAAACTGGGAATCCAAACCCCGTACGTCGCATGGTATATATAGCAACCCACCTGACCTATAGCTTCCTTCGAGCGGACGTGAGCTGGATTCCAACGCGTGACCTTATTGTCATTGTTTATAGGGATTGCTGTATTTTGCTGTCTACAGCTAAATCAGGCCAATGATAAATACCGTCATTTTATTTTACTCGAAGGATAAAGATGAAGATTCCTACATATTGTTGTTTATTGCATTATAGGGTTACAGAATCGACGCTGATTGTCTAACAATGGTCAAATCTTGCAACCTTGGTCACGGTTGAATAAACTACCATACCTAAAATTCAGCGTAGGCAATGCATAGCCTGGAAGTGCCTTTCTCTCACACTAGCCGATCAGAATCGACTCTGCATCCTTTTAAATTTTACTATTTCTGTGCAATACTGATTCGGGTCCTGGTTGAATCAATCATTTTACCTTGCACTGAGCGAGTCATGTATTAACAGTTTGCTCGTAAAGTAAATGTCTGAAGGGCCACCGCGACCATGGAGGTTAGCACGCCAGCGTTGTGCAATGGCCCAGGAGCCTCCCACCAATGTGGCTGCGTGGGAAGGTCTGTCAGAAACCTGATGGCCGTGACTTTCCCCTGGGTTCGGCCGGGTTTCCTCCCACCATAATGCTGGCGACCGTCGTATAAGCGAGATAGTTTTGAATACGGCGTAAAACGCCAATCAAACAAATAAATATATTAAACGTCATAGCAAAGACAGGGAACATAAAGACTTTTCATCTTTAGCAGCTTACATGGTTTAGCAGTTTGGTACTAAGACAGTTTCTTAATTCTAGAGACACTTTCCAATTGTTCAAATGTGAATTAGCAGTTAAGTCTTGTACTAACTTTAATCTGATTCGTTTCTTTCAGAAAATGTTTTCGTCTCTTTTCTTCTCTACTGAGAAAATTTCTCAGTAACCATTGCTTGCGAAAAGCACAATGTACCCGGAGAAATACCACCGATTCCATTTGTTTAGGCAAAGAAAATTTTTCACTGAGAAAGACAATTTTCTCAGAGAAAGACAATTTTCTCAGAGAATGGAGCATTTTGTCAAAGAATTAAACATTTTCTCCAAGAGTTAAACATTTATTTAGAGATTAAATTGGACCTGTTCTTATAGAATAAAACATTTTCTCAGAGAATGAAGACAGAGACTTTGAAGGTAAGATTTGTTAGTTAGTGTTGTTGTTAATGTGGTACTTACTGCCCGTGACGGTTCCTTGGACATTTCTCAGAGTATGAAACTTTGTTTCAGAGACTGAATCATTTTCTCAAAGAAGAAAACATTTCTTCAGACAGACAACTACTCTCAGAAAGTGAGTCATCATTTTCTCATAGGTTGAAACGTTTCTTAGAGACTGTTAAACAATGAATTTTTGATGCCTTGTAGGTAAGATGTGTAAGTCGGTAGTCGTGTTGGTGGTGCTAGCTACCGTCACTGCTTCCTGGGCTGTCTGCATGAAGGAGTACTGCTATCCAGGTGAAGCGTGCTGGCCCAGCCCTGTTGATATCGCCCTTTTGAAAGCTCGACTGCGAGGAATCCTTCTCCAGCCCTTTGACGCGGGCTACGTCAACGAAGTGGCCATGAAGAATGCGCGGTTCACAAAATCTCCGGGACTGGTCGTAAAGGCAAGTACGGTACAGGACGTCCAGGAAGCCGTACTTTTCGCCAAGAAGTTTAATATTAGACTCACCGTGCTGTCCTCAGGACACGACCGTACGGGCAAGTCCACGGCCGATGGAAGTCTGCAGGTGAATATGTCAGGGATGAAGGGACGAGTTGTCCGCCTGGATGATCCGAGTCACGAAGCTGGTACCATCACGGTGCAGTCAGGAAATACCTGGAACGAAGTCTACCAGGAGGTAAATACGTTACTGGCCCGGTTTCACGAAACTTCTTAGCTTCTTTTGCTTAAGCAACTATATACTATACTTGACGAAATATTTGATTTCAGTTTTGTTGATGTTCACACTATTTCACTCCTCAAAGGAACTACTAATATAAGCGTTATTCGTACGAGTGTCACGCGATTTATGAAATTTATGCGAACCCACCAGTTATGAAATGACACCAGAAGACAAATTTTCAACTACTGGTGCTTGTATTTGTAGTAATGGGTTGGAATGGGTCAGTTTTATTGATAATGAAATGATATAGCTGTCGTCCATGCAGATCAAGTGTGACGTGAGAAGCCTTCGTAAAATCTGTAACCTCTACTTCAAAATTCCGCTGATTTCACGAGATTTGTCGAACACCACTTGTTGTATACTCCATCGCGTCAACCTGGCGAAATTAAAAAAATGAAAATTTCATTTGTGGTTACAGGTGGACAGGATTGGACGAGTGATCGCTGGAGGCAGCTCCACCACGGTAGCCATGGGGGGTTACACCTTGGGTGGGGGACACGGGCCTCTTAGTCGGACCCTCGGACTAGCAGTGGATAATCTGCTACAAGTAGAAATGGTAACGGCCAACGGGGTCATCGTCACTGCGTCGGCAGAATCCAATCCGGATCTGTTCTGGGCCGTCCGAGGCGGTGGAGGCGGCACTTTCGGAATTATTTCCAGTTTTACATTCAAACTCCACATCCCGCCAGACTCAATGGTATCACTGCTCTGTGGTTACCCTTTGGTTTCCGAACAGGATACTCAGATAGGCAAACAAATCCTGTCCACTTATCTGAACTACTTGCCTACCCTACCAGAAAAGTGGGGCGGCCACTTCGTGACCAGCGAGTCCTACCCTGGGCTAATACCAGATACGGAGGCCGCCATGGTTGTAGCCTTGCTTCATTACGGACCATGGTCTGCTCCGACCAGAACGGCTGTGCAACCTCTGATTGACGAACTCAGCAGCTTACAAATCTCTTGTGACTACACAGAAGTCGCATCTTTTTGGGAATGGAAACGTAACTTCACGGATGATGCCTCGTTCCGGAGCTATGTCAGCAATGTGTTTCTACACTACGACAGCCTACGACCTGAGCTCGCCAACTTAATAGTAGATTCGTCCAATGGCCCCTTGTCACAAGAAACGAATGCTCGACTTAGCTGCACATTTTCTCTTTTAGGAGGTAAGTATGGCGAATTCTGTTCCGACAGACATTAAGTCGGTCCTTCTAACAGCATTGGGATATATTTTTAAATCATCATTTTTGCCGAATCATGTAGTTTATATGTCATTTCGCAATGCCCGAATGGAAAAAAAAAATTCAAAACCTCCTTGTAAGATGAGTTTTAATGTGATTAATTTTTCTTTTCCAGTTTTGGTCGCATTCATGTAATTGGTGCTATCATGAAAAGAGTGTTAAAATAAATCGCAATTTAACTTTATATTAAAACTGAAAATATGAATGAAAGGCTATGTGCCAATAAGTGAAGTTTAACGCCAGTGAATTCACTGTCATGGTTTCTTTATTCGTTAGGTAAAGTCTCTAGCGTTCCAGTGGAACGGACAGCCGTGTCTCCAGCGTTCCGAACGGCTTTGGTGTCCTTGACCTGCGGAACAGGATGGCAGAACCCAATTAATGATGACATCAATGCCGCTAATATGATGGAATTCGGCAAAAGGCTTCGTGAGTTTGGTAATGGAGTTTACTTTAGCGAAGCAGAACAGCATTTGCCGAACTGGAAGAACGATTTCTGGGGCCCTCATTACCCAAGACTTGTGGAAACGAAGAGAGCATGGGACCCGAACAACACTTTCTTCTGTCCCCAGTGCGTTGGCTCCGAGAGTGTAGGTATCACCGGCTGCAACATAACAATGGTGAAACCCGAAGAGCAGCGAGAGAATAGCACCACTGAGAGGCCACCAAAGAGTGACTTTACAGGAGTCAAGTTCTGCAGCCGTTTCTGTTCCCCCGGGCACACATGTTGGCCGTCGTTGGCTGAGGTGACCAAACTGGCCTCCTCATTAGACGGTACATTGATGACGCCTAACATGAAGGACTATGGCTCCACGGTAATCATGAAGGACACGCTGTACACCAAAGAACCTGGTATTGTGGTGCTGCCTAAGACCAGTCAGGACGTACAGAGAGCCTTACGGTTTGCCAAGAGATATAACATCCGGTTGACTATCAGATCTTCTGGACATGATTATAACGGCAGATCTACAGCAGACGGTAGTCTCAATATCGATTTTGTACATATGAAAGCTAGGAAAGTCAACTTGAATGACGCACGGAGCTCCACCGGGGCGACACTATACGCTGAAACAGGCAATACGTGGCACGATGTATACAGAGAGGTTTGTCAAATGTGTTAGGAGTAACGGGGGGCCTCCGTGGATCAGTTGGTTAGCACACTAAAGAAGCATAATGTCCTAGGAGCTTGTCACCGAGTTCAAGTCCAGCTCATGCTGGCTTCCTCTCGGGCCGTAAGTGAGAAGGTCTTCCAGCAACCTGCAGTTGGTCGTGGGTTTCCCCCGGACTCTGCTCGGTTTCCTCCCACCATAATGTTGACCGCCGTCGTATAAATGAAATATTCTTGAGTACGGCGTAAAACACTAATCAAATAAATAAATAAATAAATACTTTATTATCTACTTATGGAGGTTGGCTTCGTACCATTATACATCTGTAAGTTTGGAAGTGTTTGGTAGTATATATGTCGTCTTGGTAAGTTACCCAATGCTTTTGAGTTTTAGCTGAGTAAATCTGTTAGGCAAAAATAAGAAAAGATTACTTTGCGCTCAGTTAAACGTATCTTTGTTTTCGAATTTGGAGCTTAGGGATGGTCAAGCGGATAAGGTTTTATTTTAAAATGACAATTTTTAAAAATGATTTTTTTGACATAATCTGTCCACCCTTTTCGTACTTAAAAACATGTAGTCAAATGATAAATCTTGGTTTATTACCTTATGTTAGGTACAATTTTAACAGACTAGAGAAAACAGAAGAGGCACTTGACCTAGTTGCAAAATGACGTGTGTGTTTAATCTAAAGCCGTTTTGATCTAAACAGCTTGAATTCTTTTTTACATTTGGAGCCGGATAATTAAACTTAAACTTAATTAAGCTATTATTTTATTACCTTAACAGTCAGATATTAACGTATTATTGTGCATTTCAGAGTTTGATTTAGATTGCAATTTTGGCCGAAATTCCGAACACCGCTTTGTGAAAAGCTTCCTTTAGCAGCAGCCAAAGGAATTTGAGATTATCGTTTTCCCTCTTTCAGATTGACAAATATGACAAGCAAATTGTTGGCGGGAGCGCACAGACGGTAGCCATGGGTGGCTACACTACTGGAGGGGGGCATAGTATTTTCTCCAGGACCCTGGGCCTAGCCGTCGACAACGTGGTCGAATTTGAGATCGTCTTGGCGGACGGGACGCTTGCCACTGCCTCGGCAAACGGCACCGTGTTCCTAGCTGACGGCGTCGCTATAGGAAGGAGTCCATCATCGGATCTGTTCTGGGCTGTGCTGGGTGGGGGCGGAGGCACGTTCGGGGTGGTAACGAGCTTCACATACAAGCTGCATCCTGCTCCGCCCCAGATTGTCGGCTTTACCTGTGTCTACCCTATTAACGTAGATAGCGACATTATCAGCAGGGATGTCCTTAACTTATTCCACACCCTGTTGCCAACCCTGTCTCCGAAGTGGGGAGGATATTACCTCATCACCGCCTTAGAACCAGGAGTTTCTAACAGAACTGTCGGTTCACTAACGTTTGCCTTCATGCACAACGGTCCGTGGGAAGATCCGAGCGTCAACGATGTCCGACCCCTCATGAACTTCATGAAGGAATACCAGTACTATTGCCAATACGCCAATTATACTTCTTACTTAGAGTACAAGGGGAACAAAACCGATGAAATATTTTATCGCACCTATGTTTTCAACAGGCTTTTGCAAAATGACAGCCTGACCCCAGAGCTGACAGAGACGATGTTAAGCGGGTTCACCAACCCGTCCCTTGGGCTGTATGGCTGCACTGGCACCATGCTCGGCGGTGAGTTAGGTTACTCTTCTATCACCTTAGTAAGCCTTGTAGCTTTACATGGCATAAATAAAACGTGTAATAGAGGTTAACATGTGATGAACAGCATCATGAAGTCAATTATTATTATTATTATCTAGAGCTGGACAGTTGCCGTGACATGTCCCATTTCGACTTGTGGAATGAAAAAGAACAAAAAGAACAGTTTTATAAGCCGCGTTCACACAGTGCGACTCATCAAATCCACTTTTTAACTGAAATTTTCATATTTGAGCCCGCACGATCATTCGCACAGTATGACAGCGGCTCTATGATATGTCCCATAAATAGCTAATTAAGTATTCAAACAGGTGTCATGACGTTTTTGTTTGAGCATGACGTGTCCTGTAACAACTTTTATAATAGGCCAGTGGACGTGGGGTTATAACATTTTTAAACGTACCAGATACCAGTTTTTTATTCATACCCAGCATCGGAGAAGGCATTCCTCCCCTATCTTTTGTATTTCCGGGAGCACCAAGGAACTAACGCCACTTGCAGAATCGTTTAGGTCCTCTAAAATTGAAACCGTTTGCGATCACTTGGCTTGTACCAATATTGCATACGTAGAGCTTACTATATGATGAAAGCATCAATTACACGTGTAGGAAAGTTTCCAAAGCACGTGCCAAAATCTACCTGTGGCCATTTGTCAATTATCGCCGCTGCTTTGGCTTTAATCCCTATGCTGTATGGTTTTATATTATGCAACACAGTTTCTAAGATCCAATTCTGGCATGCCAGTTTCCAGGATCCGATCCTGCCATTCCAGTTTCCAGGACTCCTTTCTGGCATGCCAGTTTCCAGGACTCAATCCTGCCATTCTAGTTTCCAAGACCCAATCCTGCCATTCCAGTTTCCAGGACCCAATCCTGGCATGCCAGTTTCCAGGACCCTATCCTGCCATTTCAGTTTCCAGGACCCAATCCTGGCATTCCAGTTTTCAGGACCCAATCCTGGCATGCCAGTTTCCAGGGCCCAATCCTGGCATTCCAGTTTCCAGGACCCAATCCTGGCATGCCAGTTTCCAGGACCCAATCCTGGCATTCCAGTTTCCAGGACCCAATCCTGCCTTTCCAGTTTCCAGGACCCAACCCTGCCATTCCAGTTTTCAGGACTCAATCCTGGCATTCCAGTTTCCAGGACCCTATCCTGCCATTCCAGTTTCCAGAACCCAATCCTCCTATTCCAGTTTCCAGGACCCAACCCTGCCATTCCAGCTTCCAGGATCCAATCCTGCCATTGCAGTTTCCAGGATCCAATCCTGGCATTCTAGTTTCCAGGATCCAATCCTGGAATTTCAGTTTCCATGATCCAATTCTGGCATGTCAGTTTCTAGGACCCAATGAACTGTAACATCATAGGGCTCAAGTATTCTCTGGTAAGGCGTTAAACACCAATCAGTGAAACTAACCAGTCCAAGTTAAATAGGAATAAATTTTGTCACAGTTGTGAAATATAAACTTTGTTTATTGTATACAGGGAAGATAAAAGAAATACCCGTTGGTAAGACTCCAGTTCATCCCGGCCTCCGATCTGCCCTCAGTTCTCTGACCTGTGGAATCGCTTGGCAAGACCCTAGGGCCGACCCTATCAATATTGCTGTGGGTAAGCAGCTTGGAAAGAAACTTAATGAGCATGGCAATGGCGTGTACCTAAACGAGCCAGAGAAGTATTTGCCTACGTGGAAGGAGGACTTTTGGGGACCCAATTATGACCGTCTTTTGTCTATTAAACAGCAGTGGGACAGAGATGGCTTGTTCTATTGCCATCACTGCGTGGGATCGGACCTAATAGAGCAGTTCTCTTGCAATCAGACATTTTCCCGTGTTGACCAGGTGGCAGTGGAAGAAACGAAAGGATGCGAAGCGTACAGAGATCCTCCCTTTCATGACGGCCCAATGACGAGTCCTTTGAATCAAGGCGTTGGTTTTTGCTCCAGGTATTGTCTTCTCGGACATCCTTGTTGGCCCACGGACGCCGAATTCAGCGAGCTGGCCCAGACCTTATCTGGAACGGGTTTAATCCAGACAACTCCGGGCTTCCAGCAAACACCACTAGCCGGGCGTCTGTCCAACGCTCCAGCAATTGTAGTCCTTCCAAAGACCATGTCTGACATTCAGCGAACTCTCGATTTCGGCCGACGGTACAATCTGCGCATCGGCCCAGTGGCGTCAGACATGGAAATTCATGGACCTCTTCTAGATAGCAGTCTGTTGATTATTCTAGCCGACATGAACTCAGTCCAAGTAAACTTGAACGATCCTAATAGTCCCACTGGTGCGTCAGTGTCCACAGATCTTGGAGCAAGTTGGGAGCAGGTTTTGAATGAGGTAGGCTAATTTCAATACATTTTAGAAATTAATGAATTGATTGAAAAAGGATAACACCATAAACCACGAGCATATATTTGTTCATTGACTGTATGCTGTAATCCGATGCTGTATTTATTTACATTTATTACTTCACGCTTCACACGACGTAACTCCAGTCAAGCTCGATTTGAAAAGCAGCGTCATGACCAGTATAATTCTCTTGCAAGTAAATATGGACAGAGCTTACTGAATCTCTGGGGCTCTGTTTTATTATTGTGTCTAATTCCGCTTAACCCGCGACTAGTGACAGTATATTCATCATTTTTAAATAGATCGCCTCGTTGGATATATGAACAATTGCAATCACAGCGCAACTGAGATATATATTTTGTTATTGACAACTGATATTCTAGCATGGTACACGATTTGAATCCTGACTTCACTCATTTGCCTACAACATACCTTGCGTCTTTCTTTCATCATTTAAAATTGTTGACTGCTTCTCTTCACATGATTCCGTCGTATTTTCGTACTTTATATACTTTCTTAGCTCGTTGCTAGTTTATGTTTTACGTCGGTTTGGGAATTGGCCGTGTGATTATTGACCTGAAAGGCCCTTCTTGCTTGACGGCTGTTATAGGAAAAATCTGTTTTGACGCCTATATTGCGTACGGTGTAATAACCCTGTCAAATACATGAATGATGAAAAGGTGCAGGTGAACGTGCTATGTTCTATTGCTCTTACCATGTAAATAAGCTAGTGTTTACCATCACATGTTTTCAGGTGGAAAGATACAGGAAGGTCTTGGTTGGTGCGAATGAGCCCGAAACTCTTCTTCTCGACTTCATGACGGCCGGTGGATATGGTCCGCTGGCCAGAACGCTCGGGCTGGCTGTGGATAACGTCATAGGTTTTGATCTTGTTCTTCCCGACGGCGTCGCCATAAAGTTGTTTGAAAAGACAGCTGTGATGACCTATCTGAATGGCACGTCTCTGACAACCATGGCCCCGGAGTTGTTTTGGGCCCTTCGTGGAGGCGGGGGAGATACGTTCGGGATCGTCTCCGGGGTGACCTTCGCCATTCATGACGCACCTGAAGCGTTCGTCCACTATCTGGGAGTCTGGCGGCTAAACAACGGCTCGGACAGTTCGTACGGTCGAGACATGCTGGAGCAGTTTCACCGTGTGCTGCCAGAACTGTCCCCCAAATGGGGCGGAGAGATTGTCAGCATTCCTCAACCCCCGGAAAACGGGTTTAATGGCACAATCGCCGTGTCGCTCCTTCACTTTGGCGAGATGGGCGATCCTTCGATGCAAGATGTTCAACTGATACAGTCCATTGAACCGGACGGTCAGCTGATGTCTCAAATGGCGAACTACACGTCCTTTGCCGAATTCCAAAAGACAGTGGGCAGCAATAATTTCATCCACGAATACGGTTTCAACACATTTCTGCAGTATGAGAGTGACCCTAGGCGCATTGCGGATTTCATCGTGAATGTCACCTTGGACTATGGCACGTGTAGGGAGACACTGATCGGCGGTAAGTTATGCTCGCATAGGGCTGTATTATATAACTCGTCTTATAAGCAGAACAAGTCTCTGTAACAACTCTTTTGATTTAGTACATGCGCATGGTGTACGGGAAATATTCGACATAAAGGAGATGTCGACGACTTACGGAAACTATTCGACATAAAAGGAGATATCGACGACATACGGAAACTATTCGACATGAAAAGGCATATCGACGACTTGAAAGAATCTACCGGACATGACAAGCGGTATCGACGCTGTTTGAAGACGTATCGACGACTGGAAGGAAATTACCCGATGTGACATAAACCATTGATGAATTGAAGGAAACTAGTCGATATGACAAGTACTGACGACATGACAAAAATCTACACAACATGACAAAATCTATCAACTTCAAGGATGGCAAGAAATACCGACGATTTGCCGGATATTACTCGACATGACAGAACGTTAAACTGTTTAACTAATGTTAAGTGTCAGTGGAATGCAATTTTACAATACTAGTGTAATAGACGTGGTGTCTGAATATAAGCCCTCTGACAAAGTGGTTAGACCGCAGCACAATGACCCTGGAGTCGGTCACAAATGCGGTCGCCTGTGAGTTGAAGCCCAGCTAATGCTGGCGACTTCTCCGGTCGCACGTGAAAAGGTCTGTTCAGAACTTGCAGATTATCGTGGGTTTCCCATGAGCTCTGTCTAATTTCCTCCCACTATAATGCTGTCTGTCATTGTATAAGTAGAATTTTTGAGTACGGCGTAAAACACAAATCAAATAAATAAATGAACATGCTATTTTCTCCATTTTGCAGGAAAGGTGTCCCAGGCCCGAGCAGACTCCGCGGCCATCAACCCCAAATTCAGAACTGCCCTTACATCACTCACGTGTGCGTTTGTCTGGAACGACACGTCCATTTCTGACGAAGTCTCCACGACAGCACGTGAATACAGCGAGGCTATAGGTGAACTCGGCGAGGGAGCCTACCTGAGTGACGTTGACACAAACCTCCCAGATTGGCAAGAGGATGTGTGGGGACCCCATTACACCAACCTTATAGAACTGAAGGAAGAATACGACCCTTATTTCCTCTTGACCTGCGAAAATTGTCTAGGCGCGGAGAGGATCTTGGAATTCTACAACGAGACTTATAGTGCACCAGAGCAAACCACACAAGGATATTTGCGCAACTACACCAAGTCGGCTCTCGAAACCGTGGACTTCGCAGAAGAGAACGAATTTGTGTCCAGATTTTGCATTCATGGGTTGCCATGTTGGCCGTCGAACGCTGAATTCGTGTCTCTCAACACAAGTCTCGATGGCACTATACTGAGGCCTCGGGATGCAGGTTACTCCGATCACACTCATCTTCGGAACAAGCTGAGAAGTCGGTCCCCAGGAGCTGTCGTGTTCCCCCGCTCTGTTGCAGACGTGCAGAGAGCGGTCTTGTTTGCTCGCGAACACAATCTTAGGGTGACCGTGGTCTCCTCCGGACACAGTTTTAATGGCAAGAGCACGGCTGACGGCAGCTTTCAAATAAACCTCTCTCGATTGAGGCGTATTCACATGGACCCCATCGACACGAACAGTCCGACGTCAGAGTCTGTGACTGTGGAGGGCGGTGTCAGCTGGGGCGACGTCTACCAGGAGGTGAGTCATGAACGTTTTCGGTACTTTTATTCAAGACGTTTGCCTCAGGCAATACGCTTTTTGTGTGATCTGAAATCATCCTACACATCTTCAATACGTATCTAACAAGTATTTCAGTGTGAGAGTGAAGATTTGCAGACATCTCGTTTCGGAAGTATGTAGAAAAGACGGTTAAACCTGGGCAACTAGATTTTTTTCACTGACGAAGACTGCCTGCTTGCGGATCTCCGTTGCCGAGTGGTGTAGCACCCCGGCACGGCATAATGACCTAAGAGCTTTCCACCAAAGCGGTCGCTGGAAGCTCAGGTCTAGTTCATGCTGGCTTCCTCTTCGGCCGTACGTGGGAAGGTCTGTCAGCAGCGTGCGGATGGTCGTGAGTGCACCCTGGGCTCCGCCCGATTTCCACCCACAATAATGCTGGCCGCCATCGTATAAGTGAAATATTTTAAGAACGGCGTAAAACACCAATCAAATGAATAAATCAAATAAATAATGCCTTCTTCGGGGTATAATTTAAGACTGCAGAGGTAACTTTTATAAATAAAGCAAAATAAAAATTATTTACAGCCTTGATGAAAATCAAGGGTTCAGCATTTACAGATTTTGGGTTGACTAGTCTTGTATTATCTCCTGAAGAAGGCAGTATAATCCCGTTGCTCTGATTTAGTCATCTTTTTCTACTAAATATTACTATAGTTTTCTCCGCCAGTCCTACCCATTTGCTTTTATGTTCTTTCTAGTCTCATGTCATCATCACACGTATAGTCCCTGTATTCAGCTATTCAATTTTCAATTCAATTTGCCAATGTTTTACTGCGGAAATATCCCACAATACACCAAGTATTCCGAAGGAAGTGTCATAGAGCTTCTACCATAAGACCTGAACAACTGGTCTAGGTAACGATCTATAAAGTTTCCACAAGCTGACATTGACTTTCACTAACGCTAGAAACTTGTTGTACTCTATTAATTAAAATGTCAGGTTGCTGTCAGATCTTGTAACTAAGTAAATAACGTTCTAAAGTTACTTAAGCAGTTGTTGGGGGTGAAAAAAAAAAACCAAGCTTTGATTTCCACTGCAGGTCAATAAGTGGAGCCGTCGTACTGTGGTTGGGCCGTCGTCTCTTAGCGTTTCACCCGCAGGATACACAATGGGTGGAGGGTTTAGCCCTCTCTCTCCGTCATTAGGACTCGCTCTGGACAACACGATAGCTATCCAGATGGTGACAGCAGATGGCAGGATCGTCAACGCTACCAAGTCCGGCACTAGAGTGATGGACATTCACGGTAACGTAACCTCTACTGAAAACACTGACCTGTTTCGAGCCCTGAGAGGCGGCGGAGGCGGGACGTTCGGAATCGTGACAGCCCTGACGTATCAGATCCATCAGGCACCTCCCGAATTCGTCCAGTTCAGCTGCATCTTCGCTCCGCTCATGCATAGCGCGGAAGAAACGAAAACTGCCATGCATGAAGTCGTGAGGTTTTTTAACAGCATGGTTAAGACGCTCCCCGAGGAGTGGGGCGGTCAGTTTATCGTTTCCAACACCCAGGGCATGGGTGGATCCAGCTTTGCTGCCGTCCAGTTGCTGCACTCCGGGCCCTGGGACAAGGCAAGCCGACGAGCGGTTGAGCCGTTTTTCGGTTTTCGTAAGGAATGGCAGTTAACCTGTCGTTACTCTCAACATAAATCGTTCTGGGATTACGCGAGGCTACATGTGGATTTGCCCTTGGATCGTACCTACATCGCTAATGGCTTAACATCAGCTGGACAAATTGGACGCGAGTTAACAGATATGGTGGTTGACCAAGTATTTAGCACTGATGGGAACAGTAACGCCAAGACCTGCTTTTATGATATCCTCGGGGGTAAGTTTGTAAGACCTTATATTTTACCGTTTATGAATAAAGTTTACCTCATAATGTGTTTTTTTCAGTCGAACTTGCTAGGGCTTAAATGTCTTGCTCCCCACACCCCACTAACGTTTCTGCGCATTACTGCTATAATAAGCAAAATACAGTCTGCCGTCTGAAGCTAAGCCAGACCATTTATAGGGGAATCTTTCTTAACCCGGAGAAGAAATTCACTGCATCTATTACACAATTTTATATTCGTATAAAATTATTGATCAAAACAGTAAATTAAGTTATGTTCGTGGCATTCTAGTCAAGAGCATATCACTATTTGTTATTATTGTCTTGTGGGTATAATAGTTTTGCAATAGCATGTATGTATAATAAGGAGTAGTGATAACAAATAGGTTAATATATGTATATTCAAAATAAAAAAAGAAAATGCTTTTGGGTATAGCATTAACATGTGATCATTTCATACTTCAGGTAAAGTGTCTGCACACAAGAATAGTGTGGATTCTCTAAACCCGCTATTGAGGGATGCCGTCCTATCTGTCGTCTGCTCTGTCACGTGGCTTGACGTTGCCGGTGACGCCGCAAATGTGGCCGCTGGTAGGAATATGAGCCAAGCGGTGTACAACGTCACAGACGGCGTCTACCTGAATTACGCGGCTTATGACTTACCCAACTGGAAAACGGATTTCTGGGGAAACAAGTATGACGACCTGCTAACTGTGAAGAAAACCTGGGATCCTGAAAATTTCTTTTACTGTCGGCATTGTGTCGGCTCTGAATTGGTATCTAATTTCCGGGAACAAACCCGGCCACAGTATCGGCCGAAAGAGGGACCGGGTACCACAGCCCCGAAGAAAGCTTCGAACTCTGCTGCTCATCTGAGCCCACTTACAGCTGTGCTTCTGTCATTCGTCTGTCTCTTACTGAAAAATCATTAGTTTTGTATAGTGCGATCTAGATATAGCATTTCACATACGTGTACATTTACAATTATTTTAACTGAAAAAAGTGGACAGAATCAATCATATTTTTTGTACTATAAAAAGATATTTAGTATACGATTTTTAAAAAAATTGAAATGTGCTCTTTACACCATTTTTAAAAATGTGAACCGATATACCCACAAGTAGTTTGTTCACTTTTCTTATATTTATAAATTTTGAATATGCTAAACAAAGTCGGTAACTTTGACGTTGTGGGGGAATGAAAGTGTATATTGGGGAATACAACAGAAACGTGGCGACAATTAATTAACACCAGTAAATCTTTTGATTTTTGGCTGAACTTAATAACGTATGTTGAGGTATCATGCAATGCCGACAAGGAGGAAAATGGCACAGGACCCACTCCTCTGATTCCTAAAGCGGTGTTCCCTCGGAGATTTGATGTGTACTACTAAACTGGAGGGATTCAGTTTCACCCACATCAAATCTACTACCCGGAGAAACAACTGCTTCGATCTCGTCCGATGGTCATTATCTCCAGCTCTGTGCTGGATGCATGATCTCCCCTGTTCTATGGAAAGCACTTAACGCTTGAGGCGCTGTATTAGGTGTTCGGGGAGGTAAGAAAGATCGTTGCACAAGGGAAAGGCAGGGTTTGCAGAAGGATAGCGAATGGAAAAGGGGCCAACACAACATCTAGTGAGGATGGAGTATGAAAACTCAAATGCATGGTGTATACGCTTCTTGATTGTCCAGAATAGGGAACGAAGAATTCGGTTAGGTTTCGTGAGCAAATTCCGATTTGTCTGTGTTATATGTGTTGGATATCATAGTTAAAACAAACCATAATTCCAGGTGTTATTAATTCATTAATAAAAATTGACTTTTCTGTAGGAGAGACCTAGACCATAAGACCTAACTTTCTTAGACGTACTGCAGACATGTAATCTAAACATGCATATGTACAAGTTATTTTGTACATATGACACGTTATATAGTAAAATTCTATCCTTTGAAGAAGTTGCCTTCCGTTTATCTTCCTTTGGTCTATATACTGTAAACCGTACTCAAGATTATGTCCAGAAAGATTGATGGAAGAAATCACCGATATCAGCACTTAGTAAAACCGCCTGACCTGAAGCCACTGGGGATCAAACACACCGTCTCAACACACCAGCTCCACACACTATCTCAACACACCATCTTAACACACCAGCTCCACTCACTATCTCAACACACTATCTCAACACACAATCTCAACTCTCAACACACAATCTCAACAAACTATCTGAACACGCCAGCTCCACACACCATCTCAACACACCATCTCAACTCATTATCTCAACAGACTATCTGAACACATCATCTTAACACACCATCTCAACACACCATCTTAACACACCATCTCAACACACCATCTCAACACACTATCTCAACACACAATCTCAACAAACTATCTGAACACACCACCTCCACACACTATCTCAACACACCATCTCAACACATTATCTCAAGAAACTATCTTAAAACATTATCTTATCGCACCATATTAACATGCCTTCTCGACACACAATTTCAACACACCATCTCAACACACCGTCTCAACACACCACCTCAAAACACTATTTAAACACACAATGTCAACACGCTATCAAAGCACACCATCTCAACACACCATATCAACACACAATCTAAACACTATCTCAACACACTACCTCAACACACAATCTCAACACATAGCCTCAACAAACAATCTCAACACACCATCTCAGCACACCATCTTGACACACCATCTTGACACACAATGTCAGCACACCTTCTTAACACACCATTTCAACACACAATCTCAACACACAGTCTCAACACACTGTCTTAACAGACCATCTCAGCACACTCTCTCAACGCAGCCTGAAAACTTAATCTAAACACACAATCTTAACACATCGTCTCAATACACCATCCCAACACACTATCTCAACACACCATCTGGACACAATCTGAACACACGATCTCAACATATCATCTCAGCAAACCGTATGAACGCACTATCTCACCACAATGCAAACACACTATCTCAACAAACCATCTTAACACACAACATCAACACAGTATCTCAACAGACCATCTCAGTTATTCATTGGATGTCTTAAGCAGCGATGCAGACGTGATCGGATGTTAATGTTATACTGATAAAATACGGCCATAATCAGCCTAAAGGTACATGATGATAGAGAATGAGTTGATTAAGGTACGTGATTATAGAGAATGAGTTGATTAAGGTACGTGATGATGGAGAATGAGTTGATTAAGGTACGTGATGATAGAGAATGAGTTGATTAAGGTACGTGATGATAGAGAATGAGTTGATTAAGGTACGTGATGATAGAGAATGAGTTGATTAAGGTACGTGATGATACAGAATGAGTTGATTAAGGTACATGATGATAGAAAATGAGTTGATTAAGGTACGTGAAGATAGAGAATGAGTTGATTAAGGTACGTGATGATAGAGAATGAGTTGATTAAGGTACGTGATGATAGAGAATGAGTTGATTAAGGTACGTGATGATAGAGAATGAGTTGATTAAGGTACGTGATGATAGAGAATGAGTTGATTAAGGTACCTGATGATAGAGAATTTGATTAAGGTACGTGATGATAGAGAATGAGTTGATTAAGGTACGTGATGATAGAGAATGAGTTGATTAAGGTGCGTGATGATAGAGAATGAGTTGATTAAGGTACGTGATGATAGAGAATGAGTTGATTAAGATGCATGATGATAGAGAATGAGTTGATTAAGGTACGTGATGATAGAGAATGAGTTGATTAAGGTACGTGATGTCAGAGAATGAGTTGATTAAGGTACGTGATGATAAAAAATGAGTTGATTAAAGTACGTGATGATAGAGAATGAGTTGATTAAGGTACCTGATGATAGAGAATGAGTTGATTAGGTTCGTGATGATAGAGAATGAGTTGATTAAGGTACGTGATGATAGAGAATGAGTTGATTAAAGTACGTGATGATAGAGAATGAGTTGATTAAGGTACGTGATGATAGAGAATGAGTTGATTAAAGTACGTGATGATAGAAAATGAGTTGATTAAGGTACGTGATGATAGAGAATGAGTTGATTAAGGTATGTGATGATAGAGAATGAGTTGATTAAGGTACGTGATGATAGAGAATGAGTTGATTAAGGTACGTGATGATAGAAAATGAGTTGATTAAAGTACGTGATGATAGAGAATGAGTTGATTAAGGTACCTGACGATAGAGAATGAGTTGATTAAAGTACGTGATGATAGAGAATGAGTTGATTAAGGTACGTGATGATAGAAAATGAGTTGATTAAGGTACGTAATGATAGAAAATGAGTTGATTAAGGTACGTGATGATAGAGAATGAGTTGATTAAGGTGCGTGATGATAGAGAATGAGTTGATTAAGGTACGTGATGATACAGAATGAGTTGATTAAGGTACGTGATGATAGAGAATGAGTTGATTAAGGTACATGATGATAGAAAATGAGTTGATTAAGGTACGTGATGATAGAGAATGAGTTGATTAAGGTACGTGATGATAGAGAATGAGTTGATTAAGGTACGTGATGATAGAGAATGAGTTGATTAAGGTACGTGATGATAGAGAATGAGTTGATTAAGATGCATGATGATAGAGAATGAGTTGATTAAGGTACGTGATGATAGAGAATGAGTTGGTTAAGGTACGTGATGATAGAGAATGAGTTGATTAAGGTACGTGATGATAGAGAATGAGTTGATTAAGGTATATGATGATAGAGAATGAGTTGATTAAGGTACGTGATGATAGAGAATGAGTTGATTAAGGTATATGATGATAGAGAATGAGTTAATCCTGACCAAGAAGACACAATATTTGTAGACATACCCAATGACTCCTCGTCGTCATATGACGGAAAATATTGTTAAGTACAACGTTAAATCTGGTTGACTTTTTTTATTAAATTTTCAAAATCGACCGATTTTCAGTTTGCGCATGCTCATTAGCGCACAAATGCACCTGCACATTAATCCTTGATGTACCACGTCCGCCGGATTACTGGGATAGTGTGTGCAGAATTTCATGGCGGTACATACCACGGGAGATATCAAACAACGTTTTGGGGGGGGAACTTACTTTTGTTGCACTGTATACTTACAATGATATAGATGCTTACAATGATATAGATCCTTACAATGATATAGGTGCACTTACAATAATATAGATATAGGTGCACTTATAATGATATAGATGCACTTACAATGATATCGATCTACTTACAATGATATAGATCTACTTACAGCAATGATATAGCTGCTTACAATATATATATATATATATATATATATATATATATATATATATTGTAAGCATATATATATATATATATATATATATATATATATATATATATATATATATATATATATATATATATATATATATATATATATATATATATATATATATATATATATATATATATATATATATATATATATATATATATATATATATATATCCGTCATGGACCAAGGTTAAGTGGACTCTTCACAAGATCGAATCATGCTCTATGTAATGCTGAACAATACCAACAAATGTATGCTCAAACGCATAACACCTGAATCCTTTGGTGAGTGAGACCATCTCATTGACCGGGTTTATACATGTATTCAGGAAGTATGACCAAAGCCTTCAATGAAGCAGGAGTTAACTACATATTGGTTGAATGAAAAAAAAAAATGAGCGGATTTGTTATGTTTATTACTTCCTCTTCTTTCTAGGATATATCGCCCTCAATTTAAAAAGACTTCACAAAAATATTACTAAAGCATACACAGACACCATGACTAAAACTTGCTTGTTGGAATCTGTCGGATAGAAAGTACACGCGTTAGTGGTTTGTGGAGCACATTTAACCCGTAACTCCGCGCCCCTGTAAATGCTGGGAGTAGGGACAACCACTGGTGTTCTTTGGGACAATCACTAGGGTGTGGGACTATCACCAGGGTATGGGACAACCACTAGGGTGTGGGACAACCACTAGGGTATGGGACAACCACTAGGGTGTGGGACAATCACTAGGGTGTGGGACTATCACTAAGGTGTGGGACAATCACAATGGTATGGGACAACCACTAGGGTGTGGGACAACCACTAGGGTATGGGACAACCACTAGGGTATGGGACAACCACTAGGGTATGGGACAACCACTAGGGTATGGGACAACCACTAGGGTATGGGACATTCACTAGGGTATGGGGCTATCACAAGGATATGGGACTATCACTAAGATATGGGACTATCACTAGGGTATGGGACAACCACTAGGGTATGGGACAACCACTAGGGTATGGGACAACCACTAGGGTTTGGGACAATCACTAGGGTGTGGGACAAGCACTAGAGTATGGAGCAACCACTAGAGTGTGGGACAATCACCAGGGTATGTAAAACAACCACTAGGGTATGGGACAATCACTATGGTATGGGACACCCACTAGGGTATGGGACAACCACTAGGGTATGGGACAATCACCAGGGTATGTAAAACAACCACTAGGGTATGGGACAATCACCAGGGTATTTAAAACAACCACTAGGGTATGTAAAACAACCACTAGGGTATGGGACAACCACTAGGGTATGGGACAATCACCAGGGTATGTAAAACAACCACTAGGGTATGTAAAACAACCACTAGGGTATAGGACAACCACTAGGGTATGGGACAACCACTAGGGTATGGGACAATCACTAGGGTATGGGACAACCACTAGGGTATGGGACAACCACTAGAGTGTGGGACAATCACTAGGGTATGGGACAATCACTAGGGTATCGGACAATCACTAGGGTGTGGGACAATCACTAGGGTGTGGGACAATCACTAGGGTGTGGGACAACCACTAGGGTATGGGACAACCACTAGGGTGTGGGACAACCACTAGGGTATGGGACAACCATTAGGGTGTGGAACTATCACTAGGGTGTGGGACAACCACTAGGGTATGGGACAACCACTAAGGTATGGGACAACCACTAGAGTATGGGACAACCACTGGTGTTCTTTGGGACAATCACTAGGATATGGGACAATCACTAGGGTGTGGGACAACCACTAAGGTATGGGACAACCACTAGGGCGTGGGACAACCACTAGGGTATGGGACAACCACTAGGGTATGGGACAACCATTAGGGTGTGGGACTATCACTACGGTATGGGACTATCACTAGGGTGTGGGACAACCACTAGGGTATAGGACAATCACTAGGGTATGGGACAACCACTAGGGTGTGGGACTATCACTAGGGTGTGGGACTATCACTAGGGTATGGAACAACCACTAGGGTATGGGACAATTACTAGGGTATGGGACTATCACTAAGGTATGGGACTATCACTAGGGTATGGGACTGTCACTAGGGTATGGGACAACCACTAGGGTATGGGACAACCACTAGGGTATGGGACAACCACTAGCGTATGGGACAACCATTAGGGTGTGGGACTATCACTAGGGTGTGGGACAACCACTAGGGTATGGGACAACCACTAAGGTATGGGACAACCACTAGGGTATGGGACAACCACTAGGGTATGGGACAACCACTAGGGTGTGGGACTATCACTAGGGTGTGGGACTATCACTAGGGTATGGGACAACCACTAGGGTATGGGATAATCTCTAGGGTATGGGACAATTACTAGGGTATGGGACTATCACTAAGGTATGGGACTATCACTAGGGTATGGGACTGTCACTAGGGTATGGGACAATCACTAGGATATGGGACAATCACTAGGGTATGGGACAACCATTAGGGTGTGGGAGTATCACTAGGGTGTGGAACTATCACGAGGGTGTGGAACTATCACTAGGGTATGGGACAACCACTAGGGTGTGGGACTATCACAAGGGTATGGGACAACCACTAGGGTATGGGACAACCACTAGGGTATGGGACAACCACTAGGGTATGGGACTATCACTAGGGTATGGGACAACCACTAGGGTATGGGACAACCACTAGAGTGTGAGACAATCACTATGATTTAAGAATAGCTTACTCTGAGATTGCGGCGTCAGAATGACATTTGTCCGAGGCACCCAGATTATTATTATTGGTATCGTTTTTTTATTTGAATTGACCGACAACCAAGGTTTGGTCCATTTTCATTCTCGTTACACTGTTACAACATATTTTCATCGAAGATGAAACATGGAAATGTTGTCCAGTTTTCGTGGAGAAATCTGACCATATTTCCTCTGATAATTTATTTATTGGGTGTGTTTTCTGAGAGCTAAATATGGATGCTGAAATTTAATCAAGTTTCCAGATAAGTGGTTTAGTTCAAACACCAGTCTGGGAAGAGAGACGGCAATTGAAGAACGTTGACAGATGCACCATTGACACATACAATAAACTAACAACCGTTGTTGCTGATGATGCTTCCTGATTGTTGCTTGAGTTATGCCCCTTAGATGAGTGACCCGGATGAGCCGGTCTTGTGCAGGAGTAGCCACCATTGGTCATCCAGGACGATTGTGCAAGTGATGTGATAGTGATGCTTACCAGGTTGAAGAGTTACCCTCTTGCAGCGTTCCAAATCCAGCGTGAATACCGAACATTCTTGACACTTGTCCTAAAGGATGCTTTAGCGTGAAAACACACTTTCACCTATTACCGTATATGGAAGTGCGCAATCCAAGGTATTGCTTCAATGTATTTATTTTTTACTTAATTGGTGCTTTATGCCGTAATCAAGAATATTTCACTTATACTGCGGCGGTCAGCATCTGCTCATTTGCCGGGCAGAGCCCAGTAACCCCATGATCATGTTGCTGGGAAACCTTCTCACGTACGACAGGAGAGGAGGCCAGCATGATCTGCATTGGAACTCGACACGGCTGAATTGGTAAGAGGCTCCTGAGTCATTGCACGGCGGTGGCACGCTAACCACTCGACCACAGGGGCCACTGTTTCACTAACGAATGTCGTGTTAACCTTTGCTGGCCATATAATCAAAATCATGGTTATACACACCCACGACTTCAGCATCAAGTCATGTCGAATGTTGTAATCTGGATTTTGAATTAAGAAGTAGAATAAGATCACTTTTTTCTTCTTGGTTATTGGTTGGTACCTTATTGTTTGTTGTAAATTGTCACACCTTCTGATGAAAATGTGTTTTCTCTCCAGCAACTGGGCATCAAAATTCTGCAAAGCTTTTACTGCTGCGCTATGTCGTTTGAGACATAGAGTTTTTCAGAAATTACGTCATCGTTGAACTTACTGGGAATTCGTTGCTCCCCCCCCCCCTCCCCCCCACCGAAAGTGGCACGTACACAGATACTGCAGGGCTTCCGAGGGCGAGCTTAGCGCCCCTCCACATTCCTTCTCCCGCCTCCCGATCGGTTTGTTCCCCACACCTCCGTCCCCAATTCGGCCAGACCCGTTCGGTCTGTTCCCCACAGAGTTCGTTTTAAACAGGGAACATCGCTGACGTCACCGCTGCCAGTTACTTAATTTTCGGACTGACTGCTGAGGCCTTAAGAAAACTTAGAAGCCATTTAACTCTCCAAAGTGAAAGTTGAAAAATTTGTTTGTACTGTTATATGGTATTACACATAGTAATCTGCACATTGCGAAGTAAAACCGGAGTGTTTCATGTATCCTTAAGTCACGTATTAACTTGTTACTTGTCAGCCAGGAATACCTCTCCTAACCTAATGAGCTTTCATTCATAACACAACAATAGTGCAGTAATTTCCGTCTCCAGAAACACACAACTTTGCTGTGCATAAAACTGCAAAACACAAGAGCAATTGTGTAGACAGACGGGTGTATTTATTACAAAGCATAAACAGTACATGATGATGACAAACTGAAGTCTGTCAATATATTTTCATCTTGTACAAACATGATCGCAACATCCGATTTATATGCACGACTCGCTCATTAGAAAACCATCAACACATTCTCCGTGATCAGAATGTACTGTGGCCGTAAGTGGGAAGGTCTTCCATCAACTTGCGGATGGTTGTGGGTTTTCCCGGGGTCTGCCCGGTTTCCTTCCACCATAAGGCTGACCGCCGTCGTATAAGTGAATATCTTAAGTACGGCGTAAGTCACCAATCAAGTAAATCAAGAATGTACCGTGGGAGGCAACAGACGGGCGAGGAAGTGTACACACGTGGTGTTGTGTATTAAGTGGAATTCTGGCCATAATAATGAATGTGTCCATAATCATAAATGTGCCTGCAGTCATGAATATGCCAATAATCATAAATGTGCCTGTAGTTATGAATATGCCATAATCATGAATATGCCCATAATCATTAATGTGCCCAGAATCACTAATGTACACGGATAATGTGCAAAATACCCCGCCCCCAAACTGTCATTTTTACAAGCTGTACAAACTATCTTTTATTCCGATCTGAGCGTCCCGTTTCAAACCTTATATGGTATCAAATATAGGCATCAGTTGTGCGAAATTTCACTCTTGTTCGGTAAATCAGTCAAGCAATAAAAATTACGTCTTTAGGCGGTGTCTGGGTTTTAATTTATTAAACGTTGCGTTAGTTAAAATTAACGTGAATTAAAGTGAGTTGTTACACAAGCAACACTGTTTTATTGTAAAGATGATACAGTTCCTGATATAGTAGGTATAAAACAACGGTGATGGTGACGCTGTGTTGTGTTTCGACTGATAAGCTTTACAATATATGCTGGATCTCAAAATGTAATAAAATTTTTAAGAACGATGAACTTGGTATGAAATAAACCGAAATAGCAAATCACATCATGTCACTGTAGATATAATTTATTAGAGAAAACGGTAGGAAACGGTAACCGTTATCACCCGTTATACAGACTATTTGAATCACGTCATTTAATACTTCTTTGCCATTGTATGCGTTGTATACTTCCGGAATGTCTGCTCAGCCTATTCAACGTAGAACTACACTGGTAGATAATATATAAAATACACCGTCGTGACAAATGGCTACAAATATACATTTTTTAAAGTTCAGGTTACTTTCAAATCTAGGATAGGAGAGTGCTCTATTTTTCACCCATGAGTCTGTACTGTCATCATTATATTCACGTGTTACGATTTCCACAGTAGGGGAGACAACTCCAACAAATTCAACAAAGTGTACACATGCCGAGGAACAGATCCTTCAGAACGCTTTATGGTACTGTCCTGTTTAAGATTGTCATGTAACCGATGTAACCGCCGGAAGTAGTCCATATATGAATTTTTGTCTCCTGACGTCACAGACAGATCAGCGTTGTCAAACAGACACAGCCAGTCTTCGGAATAAATATTTCCCATGATCAAGGATCAGTTTTTCAAAGACAAGCCTTCACTGAAAAAGGACCGTTTTCGCACGCAATATTAAGACACTGCCGCGTGAATGTTTGACAGCCAATCACAGATTGCTATTTTACATCTCTTCATCCGGTGTGGTTTTTTCTTATAATGACGGTCTTGTAGATCACGTGACTTCCGCCCTGACCGAGAGGACAGTTTTCCGCCACCAGAATTTGAAAACCGTTTAGTTGCAAGTTAATACCTGAACCTGAGAGGAAAGGAAAAATAAATCACATACATCAGATCTATGGGAAAGTATACGATAATATGGGGGAAAAAACGTGAAATGTTGTTTTACATCGGAAATGGCATTTAACTTTTCTATCAGTTACATATTTGTGCTTAAAACTAATGTTTTATTATTATTATAGTAAACGGCGCATAGTTCTACTCGTTCAACCCGTTCTGGCTACTTCCATGATATCTAACATTGCTAGTAAAGTTAAATATAACACACTTCAAATCTTTGACTTTTCAAATCTTTAACTTTTCAAATCTTTAACTTTTCAAAACTCTTTTTGAACCTTTAACCATTACTCTAAAAGCTTGAAATATTAAACATTCTGAGCCTTGAATAGGCCAGCTAATTGTAACTGAAAAGAAACAAATCATTATTAGGGATATTTATAAGAGTAACCCAAGCAAGGCTGCAAATAGAGGCCATAGAAATGTATGTGGTTTCTTTGTGTTAACTTACCAGATCAATAAAGCCTCTGAAGTAGTTTGACTCTCTGCCCCCATAGCCAATGCTTAGAGCGCAGTGGCGCCGTGCCACCGTGTTAGGGTCGGCTGAAACAAATATTGAGAAAGATAATCATAAAAGGCACATTTACATGTGTGGTCGTAACATAAAATTGTCATCGGGATTTAAACTTAGGTCATCAACTAAGGATAGATCGCAATAAATACGATCGTGACAACGACCAACAAAATTTCGTTACGTCGTATCGTAATTCGTATCGTTGGTATTTGTACGCCTAGGCGACAAGTGGCAGACATTCCACAATGACCTGGTATAGCTCTTTTCAGCCTTACTTTAAAGGATGCTTTTCAATGATCGATCGAACAATGTGAGCAAGGGACACAACTCTGACGAGTAATTCGCAATTATTGTCAAGTATGCAGGGCAGGGTTTCATTCTATTAAATGGAGTTTGGGGTTTAACGTCGTAGTCAACAATTTTTCAGTCATATGACGACGAAGGAATCATTAGGGTGCTTGTACGTGTAATGTGCCTCCTTGTTGCAGGACGGATTTCCACCACTCTTTTATCTAGTGCTGCTTCACTGAGACGACTTACCGAAGGCAAGTAAACCGCCCCGCCCGAGCCATTATACTGATACGGGTCAACCAGTCGTTGCACTATCCCCTTCACGCTGAACGCCAAGCGAGGAAGTTACAACTTCCTCTTTTAAAGTCTTAGGTGTGACTCGATCAAGGATTGATCCTGGATCTACCGAAGAGGACGCTCTACCAACTGTGCTATCTGGGCCGGTCTATTAAATGGAGGTTAAACAATTAGTTCAGCTACACCTTAACTATCATGCTATAATACGATATTATAACAGACACTTGAACAGTTTCACAAAAGACAAGAAAGGCTTCGCTTTGCTTTACCTAACGTCACGTGCACCTGGTTACCATTGTAGCAACCCCTAAAACTGACCGCCATGGTTCCGGAAGGCGCAACGTTACGTGGACATTGTTATCATGGCAACCAGTACTGTGGGCAGTTCGTCGTCAAGGTAACCATAGATGTACGTCACATTACGTGAACATTACTATCGTGGCAACCAGTATTGTGGGCAGTTCGTCGCCATGGTAGCCATAGATGTACGTCACATTACATGGACATTATTATCGTGGCAACCCGTATTGTGGGCAGTTCGTCGTCAAGGTTACCATAGATGTACGTCACATTACATGGACATTACTATCGTGGCAACCAGTACTGTGGGCAGTTCGTCGCCATGGTAGCCATAGATGTACGTCACATTACGTGGACATTATTATCGTGGCAACCCGTATTGTGGGCAGTTCGTCGTCAAGGTAACCATAGATGTACGTCACATTACGTGGACATTACTATCGTGGCAACCAGTACTGTGGGCAGTTCGTCGCCATGGTAGCCATAGATGTACGTCACATTACATGGACATTATTATCGTGGCAACCCGTATTGTGAGCAGTTCGTCGCCATGGTAGTCATAGATGTACGTCACATTACGTGGACATTATTATCGTGGCAACCCGTATTGTGGGCAGTTCGTCGCCATGGTAGCCATAGATGTACGTCACATTACGTGGACATTACTATCGTGGCAACCAGTACTGTGGGCAGTTCGTCGTCAAGGTAACCATAGATGGACGTCACGTTAGGTGGATGTGACTATCGTGGCAACCAGTATTTTACCGCCATAATAGATATACGTGCACGTAGCGTTACATTCACGTGACTAACATGTCAGTCAGTAGTGAGGGTATTTTACCACCATAGTAAATATACGTGCACGCAACGTTACCTTCACGTGGCTGACATGATAGTCAGTTATGAGGGTATTTTACCGCCATAGTGGATACACATGTACGCAACGGTACCTTCACGTGACTAACATGACAGTCAGTAGTGAGGGTGTTTTACCGTCATAGTAGATATAGGTGCACGTCACGTTACTTTCACATGCCTATGTTCGTTAGTTGCGATGGTATTTTATCGCCCTAGTAGATATGGTTGCTGCAAGGCCTTCCCACATACGACCACAGAATGAGGCAGCATGAGGTTGAATAAAACACAGCCACTGCATTGTTGAGAAACTAATGAGCCATTGTGCCGCGATAGCACGATAACCACTCGGTCTGAGTGGAAATATATATACACATTTTAATGAGTTATCGTTCCGAGTGTGTGTGCTCAAGTGTGACGTAACGTGACGCACATGATGACCTTTGAATTTTTACCCTGTCTAAAGCTAACCGGATTCTTGTCGGTATACCCACATCGCTCTTCATTAAAAGATATTCCACGCGACATAACTAACATGACAGTCAGTTGTGAGGGTATTTACCGCAATAGAAGATATACGAGCACGTAACGTTACCTTTTCGTCACTAACATGACAGGCAGTAGTGTGGGTATTTTACCGCCATAGTAGGTACCCATGCACGTAACTTTACCTTCACATGACTAACATGACAGTCAGTAGTGAGGGTATTTTACCGCCATAGTAGATACACATGCACGTAATATTACCTTCACGTGACTAACCTGATAGTCAGTTGTGAGGGTATTTTACCGCAATAATAGATACATGTGCACGTAACGTTTCCTTCACGTGACTAACATGATAGTCAATTGGGAGGGTATTTAATCGCCACAGTTGATATAGGTACACGTAGCGTAACTTTCACATAACAAACATGTCAGTCATTAGTGAGGGTATTTTACCACAATAATAGATATACGTGCACGTAACGTTACCTTCACGTGACTAACATGACAGTCAGTAGTGAGGATATTTTACCGTCATTATAGATATACGTGCACGTAACGTTACCTTCACGTGGCTAACACGTTAGTCAGTAGTGAGGATATTTTACCGCCATAGTAGATATACGTGCATGTAACGTTACCTTCACGCGACTAACACGATAGTCACTTGTGAGGGTATTTTACCGCCATAGTAGATATACGTGCACGTAACGTTACCTTCACGTGGCTAACATGCCAGTCAGTAGTGAGGGTATTTTGTTGTGTATGTAATAACTAGAAATATGTGTACCTGGTACAATCTGCTCGTCTCTGGCTTCCGTCTGGTCAGGTCTTGTAACTACGAGTGACAGGGTGGATCCGTCATACATCAAAACAGCCAGGTTATAGCCCATTGTCTGAAGGAAATGATGTAAACAAACCTGATATTTTTGATTGATTGATTTATTTGTTTATTTTAACAATGCTGATTCATACAACCTCAGGAGAGTTCATGGGTAAAGTAAGCCGAAATGTCCAAATGAAAGCCATCGCCGTTCGTCAGGTACATAATACTTTTCCCCATCCCCGACTTACAGCCGCGTCAAAACTAACGAGGACTGGATTCGAACATTGTATCTCATTCAGTGATTCAAGACAAGTAATTCAGGAAAAATAAGCAATGTAGTCCGTAAAAGTTTTCGCATATACCAAGTTGCAGAAAAATTTTAACTGTAGGACGCGATGTATTGGCAAGCTCACATTTTCCTTAAGGCAAGTTTCCATCTATAAACAGCCCGAAACGGTCCGTAAAACGGTGGCAAATTTGAACTCAATGAAAACTGCTCAACAAATTGCATTGACAACCCCTCAGTTTATTAGTACAGATTATAACGGCCACATCTACTGTACCTAACAGATATACCTGTTTGTCAATTTTTTTTTATAAATATCAATTATCAAAAACTGTAGGACTGAATTGTAACATCAAGAACGTGGCTTCTGTAAAAAGTAACAAACCTCCTGCTTGATGATATCAAATCATATCACACTTCAAAGGAAATCATCTTGCACGTATACTGTCTGTTTAATCTTAGCGTGAACTTATCTGAAGAGTTGAACAGTGACGAGATCCCGGATAACACGGGTCACCGAGTATATCATTTTGAAACACAAAGGTTACTTGCACCTTTTGGAGAATTACTGAGATTTCCGAGACTAAGTAAACAATAGTGTTAGATGTGGGTTAAGGCAATAGTCACGGGGTGTGGTCAAGGGAGTTTCTTAAGCAGAAATTGACCGTTTATAGAAATGTGGTACGGACAACGCTACTTCGCTGCTTTCGTAGTCAAAATGAAGGTATTTTTAATGGACGTTGTAGTATTATAATGAATAGTTTCGCACCGCGCAATTTGTTTTCCGACTTGTAGAATCAAGCTCAGTCGAAACGTGAGAAATCTCAATCAGTTTTAATAGAAAGGTGCCAGCGGGAAGAGAAAAGGAGTTTGTCTTATTTTCATGTGATCAGTCGCATTTGATACGATACGTCTAAAAGGAGCTATAGATCCTTTCAGAAGTGTAAAAAACACCATTGTGTCAAACAGAATTTGATCCCTCTGCATAATCAAAGTACTGCACAATGACTGGGAATGACGTCACTAAAACGATGGCGTCAATGGAATGATTGGCCGCTTCAACAGAGACTGATCCCTTCGAAATTTTGTTTAATCATCCTCGTTTGTTGAAAAGCATTTATGCATAATCTAATCCAGTTAAGGTTTTCCCAAATACCCTTTTTGTAGCTTATGAGATTTGTATGAAACACATGTGGTGGTTGCACGCACCCAGAGAGACTGAAAGAATGAATAATATGCAATAGTCTGCACTAATACATGTATTTAACACCTTCCATAAATGTCCTATTTATGATTATTAGAGAACGAGACGGATTTACGAAGTTTTGTGGAAGGCGAACTAAATCTCACGCTGATTTACAAAGCAAATAACTGATTAATGAATATGACTCCTGCATTCGTTATCCGTGGGTTTCTTGGTAACATAAAGCGTTAGACAACGACAGTGGGATTATATATACACACAATCTTACTTCCACTGAAGACGTCTTGTCTAGGTCATGTGCATAGGAAATTCGTCAGTGCCACAGACTAATATCGATGTTGTTTTTAACTCCGTTAAGTGAACGATCTATGTTAATACAAAGCATGTCAGAGCTTCGACCGACCGACCGACCGACTACCAGAACTAATTACAGAACTGCTTACCCCAGCAAAGATAATAACAGCAGCAATAGTAATACAGACAAATGTCCATATCAGGTAACCAATAAATAAATAAATAAGTAAAATACGTTAAATAAATAAATAAATAAATAAATAAATATGAGTTATACAAACAGTTCAACTCACGCCAAATGGTGCAGAGACCGTGACAGTTTCGCCGCCGTTTAAAACAATTTGCCCCTGTAAAATATTCGAGTTCATCACAGATAGCTTGATAGAGGGATTGTCTTCCCCCTGGCAGCCCGAATTGGCCAGCAGCACGGCATTCGTCTGCTGGATGTTCTGGGTGGCGAAAATAACGTAGAAGACAAACGAGTCTCCCCACTCCATGTTAGCATAGCGAGGAACGATGAGAAGTGATCCTTGTTCGGGCAATCCACGGAACATCCCTGTATCAGCTCTAACACCCACGTTGACGTTCTTAACGAAGTGGCCAAACTCTGCATCCTGGGCTTTATTGTCGGAGAACATAAGTGCCATGCTAGGGACGCAGGCTGAAAACATTGAAGAGATAATAAATATGACCTGTATTTTCGCCTGTGACTACGTTATTCACTGCTGTATGACTTACGAGTCCCGTTGACCTCAGAAAGCTATTTAGAAGTTTGTTTGGAAGGCACCATGATATCCAACTGAGATAAATGAACCCAAAACTTCAGCCAAACAGATGAAGTACTGAAACATTTAACGTGGACCCTAACACACAAAACAGAAACGTTCTGTAAGTTACGCTGATTAATACACACACAGGAAATCAACCAGTATAACATATCAGCGGGACAAAAAATGTGAGACCAGAATTTTAAAACAAAATTATAAAAGAAGCATATATTCTACACACCGATCAGGCCACGGTTCCTTTTATTTATCATTATGGTACTTTACGCCATGGTCAAGAATGTTTAACTTATACGAAGATGGCCAATATTATGGAGGAAACCGGGAAACCCTCGACCATCCGCAGGTTGCTGCAAGACCTTCCCAAGTACGATAAAGGCATGAGCTTGAATAAAACACAACCACTGCACTGTTAAGAAACTAATGAGCCATTGTGCCGCGATGGCACGATAACCCCCCGGTCTGAGTGGAAGTATATATACACACATTTTAATGAGTTGTATTTCCGAGTGTGTGCCGTCACATGTGACGTCACGTGTGACGTAACATTACCGATATGATAACCTTTGGATCCTACCTTGTCTGAAGGTAACCGGAATCTTGTCGGTACACCCACATCGCTCTTCATTAAAAGACGTTCCCTTTGGGCAGTTACGCATAACCATGTTGGAATTATTAAAATAAGGCACACTTTCATAGTAAAATCTGTTGTCCATTTGAAATCTTGTTAGTCGGCATGCTAAAAAAATGAAATCAAGAAACAATATTAAGTATATGTCATCGTGCACTGATATCATCACAGTTTCCATCAACATAATTATGAATAATAATTATAATAATGATAACAATTCTAATTAAAATATATACTATTATTAATTATCGTTAGTTTACATCAGCGATCTTATCTGTTCAGTAGCCCCCTAGAATTTTTTTTGTCGATATCATGCACTAAGACATCACACAAAATAAAAACAAAAGAAAACAACAGCAAACAAAACAACAAGGAAACGTTGCACCTGTTGTTAGTTGTTAGTTCACAAAGCTAGCCAGTAGTATTGATGTTTAATCATATCCCCAATCAAGGCGGTTACAAACCACGGACCTTTGTCAATCATAACGGAAGAATCTTCGCCAGAATCCCCATTTCCTGCCCGACACTAGGATTGACCTGTCAGGTCACTTGCCAGGTTTTCAGGTGACTGTTTAATAAATCTAAATTGCATTTAACACCATTGTATTTTTTACATAACTTTGTCTTTGCGTTGGTGATAGGGGGCCCGCAATTAGCTACTATTTAATCATTTACATGAACCTGTAATTAGAATAAAACTTTATGAAATATTGATATGAGTATACACGAGAAATGCATATTTAACAATAAGCCTTTCAACCCGGCCTCCTAATGGCGGACGAAACATTTCGAGGCCTTAAACGTTTGCATTGCTTTCATGTTATTACTAGTTAAATATGACGACAACTCAGCATTCTGATCAATTCTAGATCAGTTACAATCTACTAGAAGGCTATTAATGCCATTAATTTGTTCTAAGGAATTCTGTTTCAATCCTGCTGTTAAGGGCTTACAAGTTTCTGCTATTTATGTATTTACAGTTAGAATAAAACCCTGACTGAGGTTAATTGACACAAGACCGCATTTCGCCGGTTATGAGTGACCATTTGCCAACTGTCACACTATCGCCGCTGCTCTGATTTTATTCTCTACGATATAGTTTGTTATAATGGTGCGCAATGTGGATCGAAAAACAGGCATTTTAATCTCTCCCCCCCCTACCCCGACGACTCTGACGAGCTTCTTAATAGGTGTGAATAAAATGTTGTATATTCCATTCTGCCCTGGGGTTCTGGTCCGGTGCATATCCCTGTATATATTACATGGTCCTAGTCACAACACAACTCAGGTCACACTAACCTACTGATCTAATCACAGACCTGACATCCGGTGTCAGGAGATAACGGGCCGACATGAGATCATGTTTCTCAGATACATGCCGATATGTTACTGTTTGTTAATAATATGCCGTTATTTATTTTTACCTAATTCTGCTTAATTCGTGATGACAGGGGGTGTGTAATTGGCTACTATTGAAGGTCTTACACAAACTCTTAGAATGACACTCTAACTTATGCATTCAGAATATGAATCTCAGGTGCGCTTTGATTGCACCTGTTCATATATCCATCGTGGCGATCTATTTCAACACGATAAATATACAGCCTCTATCCCTGGTTTAAACCGAATCGAGCACCATTATGAAGCAGAGTACCACAGATTCTGGACACTCTGCCCATGTTTACTTACAAGATAATTATACTCATTTTATAGCTCAAGAAACAGTTCATGAATCTCCTCCAATCAGTAACAAACTATGTCAATCATCTAGACCGCCGGGCCAAGACTTTGTTTCGTTATTAACCAGTAAGACTTAATTGTTTAATATTCATCACCA
The DNA here is from genome assembly GCF_032854445.1 of Liolophura sinensis. Classification (NCBI taxonomy): domain Eukaryota; kingdom Metazoa; phylum Mollusca; class Polyplacophora; order Chitonida; family Chitonidae; genus Liolophura; species Liolophura sinensis. Next base: position 34,052,531 of record NC_088304.1, on the reverse strand, counting down.
TTCACTGCATGCAGGTAGGTTTTTAAACCGAACTGTACAGTCTGTGTAGCCTTTTATAATCCTTACTCATATTCATATTTTTCACACCTAGAAAGTTTGCGGATAAAAAACTGAAAGGGCCTATCGTGTAGCACAGAATTCAATTAACAGATAAAACTGAATGAAAGCTCAGTTAACACCTTGAGGGTCTAAGCGTTTCTGCGGAAAGAAAAATCGCCATGCCCGAGGCATTATGGGATAAGATCATGCACTTCGACATGCTTTTATTCTTCAGTGAGCCGAACCACCTTGGCTCGAACTTGTACATCGTCTGTCCCAGGTCAGCAAAGTGGCCAGAAGAATATACACACAGGGCTAATATCATTTAAGTGTCGTCTTGTCAGCTATTTGAGGCCTTACGCATTTACACTGTCTCATGAGATTGTTTGTTAAATGTTCTGACAACACAGCATCGTGAGTAGTCTTGGATGGGGGACACACTACATTGTCTGTAAGTTACTATACTATTTAAGCATTTACAAGTACATAAAGAATAAAAACCTTATAGTTAGGTTAAACTGACAAGACGCCAAATTTTGCAAATTTCGTGTAACCATATAACAACTATCACAATGTTGTAGCTGCCCTCGTTTTCCTCTCCATGCTATAGTCTTCTGTTTCACACAAAAGAAGTACAGGGGTTCAATTCATCTCGCCATCCGTGATCTCAATATTTTCACCTCACGACCTGACCGTTTTGATATGTGTAGATAATTAAAAATATAAAAGCACAACTGAATATTTGAAGGTTACTCTTGTCAATTTACCTCAGTTAGGGTTCTAACTCTTCCTATAAGTGCATAGAAGTAACAAATTTACACGTCACCTAGCACCATGGCTTAGGCAGAATTAGGTAAAAAATGACGTTCACTGCAATTTATCACTGAACTAAAATTGCTCAAAATTATGTGTTGTCATCAAATTTAAAATACAAAAACATTAAAAGGTTGTTTTCATGATATTAAAGATCAGGCGATATGCTAATCAGTGTGACCTGAACGACCAGATTCTAGGAAAACTTCCTCATGCAATGCGCTGAACGTTTTCTTCAACACAAACCTCTACTGCAGCGACAATCTCATCACTAATAACAGTCTGGCTTAATCTTGGCAACATACTGGGGCCTGGCGGTTAATTATTATAGATGCCGTAGCTGGGCGATTAGTATGCAGTCGGCATATTAAGATTACCGCCATGGATGAACACAAGAAGTACATGAAAGAAAAACTAGATCCATCTACCATTCACTCACCCTAAGGAAAGGTTACTGACGTCTGCGCCTGACGCTTTGCCTACACTGAGCCAGTATAGGTACAGGCTGGTTTGATATGGGGATCAAGTGGAAGCTGGTTTGATATGGGGATCAAGTGGAAGCTGGTTTGATATGGGGATCAAGTGGAAGCCGGTTTGATATTGGGATTAAGTGGAGGCTGGTTTGATATGAGGATAAAGTGGAGGATGGTTTGATATGGGGATTAAATGGAGGTTAGTTTGAAATGGGGGTTAAGTGGAGGCTGGTCTGAAATGGGGGTTAAGTGGAGGCCAGTTTGAAATGGGGTTAAGTGGAGGCTGGTTTGAAGTGAAGTTTAAATGGAGGTTAGTTTGAAATGAAGGTTAAGTAGAGGCTGGTTTGAAGTGAAGTTTAAATGGATGTTAGTTTGAAATGAAGGTTAAGTAGATGCTGGTTTGAAGTGGAGTTTAAATGAAGGCTGGATTGAAATGAGGTAAGTGGAGGCTGTTTTGAAATGGGGGTAAGTGGAGACTGATTTGAAATTGGTGTAAGTTGAGGCTGGTTTGAAATAGGGGTAAGTGGAGAATGATTTGAAATGGGTGTAAGTGGAGGCTGGTTTAAAATGAGGGTAAGTGGGGGCTCCTGACATTCATATCCGCTTATTAAAAGCTTCATTTGGTATGGTAGTTACACGGAAGTAACTCCTGGCGACTTGTACAAGGTCCTTGCCACGATAGTTACGTGTCGGTAATGCTCAGCGGGCACACAGCATATTACCGTTCGCATATTTCAGGATTCAAATAGAGAGAGAAAAGGAATATTAAAAGTGTGCGGCAGGGATATGACCTTGATCATATAGGTCTAGCCAGCATGATTTATCATCTGTGACAGGTGACTAGGGAATAAGGATCGCAATCGTTGGGGATATGGGTGGGGGGTGGGAATGGGGAGGGGGGGTGGTGAGGCGACACATTACAGGATCTGCGATGGCGGCGCGGGGAATCATGATCGTTGACTTGTTCAAAAAATTTAATAAACATGAGAAAGATTTTCTGGGTTTGTACCAAGCACCAGGACGACATGTATTTCTTAACCTGGATGTACATGACGAGAAAAAGTAAACATGTCATATGAAATATGATCAGTAGATCAGTGTTAGTGATAAGATAACAGCCCAAATAAGAAGCCAGATGTTTTATGAGTATAATATACACGTGAAAACAGAAAAATGGGGGTCCAGATTTTTAAAATGACGATGAAGAATCTGTCTGACAAATATGTAAACTTATTAAACTATATTTCTAAAACTATAGCACAAACATCCTAATGCAGGAAAGGAACAAAAGCACCATTCCCTTATTCCATTGGATTCGTGCCGAAGAATATTTAACTGATGTGACATATTTGGGAAGTTTGTAAAACACCAAGAGAGGTATATGTATGATTTACCTACACGCATGATCGATGGTTAGTAGCAGAGCTTCTAGTATCCAAGTTCACACCATGTGAAAACCGTGGACTCAGGGTGTGCTTATAACCCCATTCAAGGGAACACCCAAGAGTGAGACCGCCTCAAACGGCCATATACACAATTATGGTGACAAAACTGCCTGCCTGGCCGATCTTTCCATGTGCTTCGCGGATAAAAGACATAAGTTTTGCTGAAGAACGGCAAATCCGTCTGCTGAAAAGCGACACACGCTTCGCTAAAACGGCATACGGTTTGTTGAAAAGCTGCATGCGTCTTTTAAAAAAAAAAACATTGTGCTAATCGGTTCAGGCGTTCTGACTTTCGAGCTATTGCCTATTCGGAAAGGCCTGTCAGCAACCTGCGGATCACCGGTCCATCCGGTTTCTTCGCACCATAAGGCTGCATTACAGCCGTCGTACAAGTGAAACTTTCCTGAGTGTTGAGTAAAACACCAATCAAATAAACGAATAAATAAATATTAACCGAAGCTGACTTACGGTATGGCACCAAGGCTGGTCCGTCCGTGCATACGTCGTTCACACATTCCCTGGAGATGTCCAGTACACATGTTTTGCTGACGGGATCATACCTATCACCTATCTGACAACACAACATTTCATCTGTGGTCAATCCATTGCACTTAAAGTAGCTCCTACAATGGTTCTCAGCCTCGTAAAAATCCATTCCAGCCAAACAAGGATCTGCAGACAAACAATAACAGAATTAAAGACGTACAACATAGAAAATAAAATCAGAACAGCGACGACAGTGTGACAGACGTACAGCATACAGAGTAAAACCACAACCGCAACAAGAGTGTGATACCAGGACAGCGTCGACAATGAGATAGACGTACAGCATACAGAGTAAATCCAGAGCAGCGACAACAGCGTGATAGACGTACAGCATAGAGAGTAAATACAAGAACGGCGACGACAGTGTGATAGGAGCACAGCATAGAGAGCAAAACCAGAACAGCGACGACAGTGTGATAGACGTACCGCATAGAGACTAAGACCAGAACAGCGACGACAGTGTGATAGAAGCACAGCATAGAGAGCAACACTAGAACAGCGACGACAGTGTGATAGACGTACCACATAGAGACTAAGGCCAGAATAGCGACGACAGTGTGATAGAAGCACAACATAGAGAGTAACACTAGAACAGCGATGACAGTGTAATAGACGCATAGCACAGAGAGTAAAACCAGAACAGCGACGACAGTACAGTCCTACAGCATAGAGATTAAAACCAGAATAGCGACGGCGGTGTAATAGACCCACAGCATAGAGAGTAAACCAGAACAGCTACGACAGTGTAATAGATGTAAAGCATAGAGAGTAAAACCAGAACAGCGACGACAATGTGACAGGCGTACAGCATAGAAAGTAAAACCAGAACAGCGACGACAGTGTGGTAGACGTAAAGTAGAGAGTAAAGCCAGAGCAGCGACGACAGTGTGATAGAAGCACAGCAGAGAGAGTAAAACCAGAACGGCGACGACAGTGAGATAGACGTACAGCATAGAGAGTAAAACCAGAACAGCGACGACAGTGTGATAGACGTACAGCATAACGGGTAACACCAGAACAGCGACGACAATGTGATAGACGCAGAGCATAGAGAGCAAAACCAGAACAGCGACGACAGTGTGATCGACGTACAGCATAGACAGTGAAACCAGAGCAGCAACGATAGTGTGATAGACGCACAGCATAGAGAGTAAAACCAGAACAGCAACGACAGTGAGATAGGCGTACAGCATAGAGAGGAAAACCAGAGCAGCGACGTTAGTGTGATAGGGAAACCAAAGCAGCGACGGCAGGGTGACAGACGTACCGCATACAGAGTAAAAGCAGAACAGCGTCGACAGTGTGATAGACGTACCGCATGGAGAGTAAATCCAGAACAGCGACGACAATGTGATGGACGTAAAGCATAGAGAGTAAAACCAGAACAAGCGACGACAGTGTGATAGACGTACAGCATAGAGATTAAAACCAGAACACAGTCGACAGTGTGATAGACGCACAGCATAGAGAGTAAAACCAGAACAGCAACGACAGTGTGATAACTGACAAATGGTAATTGGTGAAATACGGCCTATTGTCTTTTTATCTCAGACAGGATTGTAATCTGGCGCAAGATAAGCCAAGCATAGCTGATAACAAGCGTAAGACATTGGAGTATTCTTGCGTTGGTTTGTGTATAAATTGAATTATATGAAGCGCTCAAGAATGTTTCACTTCCATATGAAGTAGTCCCTTATATGGGTAGAGGAAACAAAAGTACTCGGCGCAAGTATACACGTACCAAATAAATTTCACATACAAAGCGAGATCAACGTGTACGTGTATGTTACATTTGTTGTGTTTGTGTTCCTGTGTCACACTGTTGCTTTTACTGGGCAGCAAGAGATGAGAAAACCATACTGAGTCCCAAAGAATTTATTGCATTCTTGTCCGTTCACAAGAGCGTGGTGGTTCCCGGTGTACGCTACTTGAATTCGGCCAAAGCATAGGGCCTATTTATTTAATTCAGATCTTATGCTATAATTAAAAACATAGACTTATGTAACAATGATCATCTTTATGGGTAAAGGAAATCTAACAGAACCTGGTAAAAATATCCGCCCTACGCTTTATATCTGACAAACCTATTGGTGTAAATCCGTAACCAAACGAGCGAGGACTGGATTCGAACTCACGACCTTACGATTCAAACGCTTGTCGGTTGTAGCGAAAGCAACGCGTTATATTGCTGAGCCAGGAACCAACATTAACCAAAACTAAGTTTGAAAAACGCACGACAGAATACCACAGTGAAAATATAGCGACAACTTGTCCAAATCTTCCTTCTGCAACAGTATTTGTTGTATTTTATATTCTATAATCTTACCATTGGCACATGGGTTGTTCATGGATTTGGGAACGATGCATGAGGTAGTCCGGACGTCCCAAAAAAGCCCCGGAGCGCAATCCCTGGGTTTGGGGTACCACCACCCCCACGATGCTGGGAACACTGGAGGTATTTGGTGCAGACGGTGGGGTGAGGGTGAAAGAACCGGCCCATCATGATGTCAATCATGTTACAGGGGATGACTGTAGTAACTGAGGAGGAAGAATCAGACATATAAATGACCTGAAATAATCTGAATACATCCGTACGGATTTAAGATGTACCTTTTGGTGAAAATTTAACGCGTTAAGAGATTCGGGCATGTGACATCTAATAAAATACAATTAACATCACGGCTTTTTTTACCTAATTCTGCTTAAGGCATGTTGCTAGGGTGGGAAGGGGTTGGGGACGGTAATTGCTACTATCTATGCATTTACATGAATAGTTAGAATAAAATCTTGACTGAAGTATATTGACATGAGGCCGTATTTAACCTGTTACGTGTGAGCATTTGCCAGCCATCACACTGTCTTCTGATCTTATTCTCTATGCGTCTTTAATTATATGAGCTATGTGGCCTATTGTCCATTCCTGCCTTCATGATGGTGAAGTATTGTGGCAAACTACCCAAGAATTGCCGAAGAGAATTAAGAATGGTCAGTTCAGCTTGGACCCGATTCCTCATTGTTGGAGTCAGGAACACCATACCATAAAACCTTACTATAATATTATAACAGACTTTTAACTTAGTGACTAACACAGACACAGATGATGTGATGAGTGGCAAGTGGGTCACACGTAACCGGTGAAGGGTAATTACCTCAGTTATGACAGCAACTTAAACAGCAGCAAATAACCCACCCCTAGCACCCTTTTCTCCACAATTCAGGCAAAAAAAATGCGGTGACGTCAACTGCAATTTATTAGACGTTACTGATCTAGAATAATTCAAAATGATGTAATGTCATCACCAGCGCTGAAGGCACTTGTTAGCACTATGGCTTGTATGCATCACGTCAACAAGTTGAAAGTCATTTGCTCGGATTTAACCTGCCGGTGAGCTTTTCACCCAAAGTACATCAACCATCGACTCTCACAGCCAAACGGCATTACTCAAAATATTGCAAAATGTCGTAATGATTACACAAACTAAACTAGACTGTCTATACATGACCGTTGACTGGTAGAAGAACGTCTGTGATGAGCTCTTGATTACATCAGCACAAACTCTCATTTTTGAGTTGGTTGACCCAGACGTTTCTCTCAGTAAATGTAATGGTCATAGTACTCTTTACCAGTCTATAAAAGATGACAACACAGTGCTTTGGTTGCCATTATAGATCACTGAGGACTAATAAATTGTATTTAAACATCACTTACCTACATGTAGCTTTTTCCTTAGTTCTGCATAAATCATGGTAATACGGGTGCGGCTACTATTCAAGCATTTAAATGAACAACTGGAATAAAACACTTACTGAGGCAAATTGACAAGAGGTTGCATTTCACCGGTTACGTGTGACCAATTGCCAACTAAACTGACGGCCAATAGAAACTTTACAAAGAGCTCAAATCAATTTATTTTGCAAAGCAAAAAGCAAAAAATCATGAAGTTTATTATATTGAAGACCAATGACTTTTGACATTGCAAGTCTTGAGTAAGAACGGACAAAGCAGCCCTTTAATCATTTTAAAGTGCGCAGGTACCAGTCTTCTCTGCGCGTAGTTACCCTAGGCCTGCCTGTTCTTGCTCTGTCCGATGTCTGCCCTGTCTGTCTGTAACGTTGCATCAAGTTTGACACAGTTACACGAGAGCAGCCGAAGGTCCTTGCAATGTGGGCATGGGTACCACATCCAGGGCCCTCTCGTTGATCTGGAGTCAATCGAGGCATTACTTTGGTGTCTTTTGTCAGTGTGCAAGTCCAGGTTTATACACTTATTACATGTGCAGTTGCGGCCATACATGGGTAACGTGATATTTCAACATTCTTCGTTGTCTCAAAACAAATTCGTGTGGGCGTATATGGCGCTTGTCGCAATACGAATATGCGCAATTCTTTTGGCCGTCAGTTTATTACACACGTGTCACCACATGCTCTGATTGCGCTGTCTATGGTGTAATCTTTTATACCGCACCAATACACACACACGTTGACAATGGCAATCCGTGAATTCAAATCAGCTTTTTGTGCAAGTTGTGAATATCAATTCTTGTTACTGTTGCTCGTGCACGTCCATTAACTTTTGATTGCTGGTTGGGTAATTAGGGCTTGGTGAATGATGATTGGTTACATGTGACCATTTGCTTTTACTCCTAGTGGTCTTACTCTCCGTGCTGTAGTGCTTTATATTCTATATAGGCTGGTAATACTGATCGATGAATCAGTATGAATCTTGGTCAGAATTGAAAATGGATGGTAAATATTTACGAATAATTGGAAAAATGCCCCAAAATATTAACCAGTGCTAATGACTGGTCAATACTGAAGAATGATCGCAGAAGGCTAAATAATGATTGTAGAGATATGATCAATGAATGACGAGAATTGGTGAGGCAATTCTGAAGAATGACTGGTAAATACTGAAGACTGATTGGTCAGTACTGAGAAATGATTGGTTCACACTGGCAAATGCTAAAGAAGGATTAGTGAGGAATGATCGATCAATCCTGTTTACAACAAATGCGTTTTTACTCCACAACTCTTGCGTTAAGTGTTCACAACTCTTGCGTTAAGTGTTCACAACTCTTGCGTTAAGTGTGCACAACTCTTGCGTTAAGTGTTCACAACTCTTGCGTTAAGTGTGCACAACTCTTGCGTTAAGTGTGCACAACTCTTGTGTTAAGTGTGTACAACTCTTGCGTTAAGTGTGCACAACTCTTGCGTTAAGTGTGCACGACTCTTGCGTAAGTATTCACAACTCTTGTGTAAGTGTTTGACACATGTGCATCTTGTGGAATGTTTGGTCATTACAGCTAACATTCCACGTGGATCGTTATCATACGACACACACTCTTGTAAAATTTCAACAGAAAACGTTTTTCGTCAGTAAATTAATCTCATTTCTCATGAAAACGACTTGCCTGAGGTGTATGTTCTCATAAAAAATCAGAACAAGAAACTGAAGAAGAGTGCTTCAGAATAAATGTTTCGGAACAAAGAGTTTGACTTTCACGGATAAAACATTAGCTTAACTATTGTTCTATGCGCTCAAAGAAAACAATCTGTCTGGGGATCAATTGGCCTGTTGTTTAAATGTGTGCCAAACGTTCAGTCAGACTAAAGCCGTAATAACGGTTTTGTTCTAATACAAATCCAATGCGGTTTTCATCGTGACAAAATTTAACACAGCAAAATGGTCATGTTTATGATGAATGTACATAAGGCACGTAAATTTTAGACTGGTACTATTTATACATTTACGTGAACAGTTAGAATAAAACCCTGACTGAGGTAAATTAAGAAGAGATCGTATTTCACTTGAATAGTATTAGGCTGCTCTGGTTTTACTCTCTATGCCTAATACACACAAAACAGACTTACCGAATACAGTGATTTATTTATTTCATAATTTGGACGTTGCTTAATGATCATACTCAAGAAGACAACAATTGTGGAAGAAAATGTTTCATTTACATCTAGATTCAATCAACATCAAGGCATTTATCTTTAAAAAGTCAAGCATGTTTAATGCTTTAAACGTCATAGGGGAACATCAGGCCGACATTTGGCGAGAGATAATTTGGCGAAGAAGAAAATTAAACGTTGGTAGATCATAATTCCTCCATAACAATTCCATGAACGAGAATGAATGAATATATGCTTGATTTATGACAAATAGTTCAGGATATACATCATTTGTTTATTTAGTGTTTGGTATTGTTTGCTTGGAGCTCAACATTGCTTTCATTTTCATATCGCTCACATTACAACGATGTCTGAATACAGCAAATCTGTCTAAAATTACTTATGATATAGTTGTGATTTAAGATTATTTATTCATATTTATAATTTGGATCAATCTTTGCGTCGAAACAGACATTTGTATAACAGCCGTCAACCAATAAGAGCGTTCCAGGTCAATAATCGCAAGGCCAGTTCCCAAAACGACGTATAACACAAACCACCTAAAAACTATGGAAGTATATAAAGTGTGAAAATAGGACTGAATCATACAAAAAAAGCAGTCAACAAGTTTCAATGATGTAGTAAAGACGCAAGGCATGTTCTAGGCGACGGAGTGAAACCATTATTTAAACGGTGTACCATGCTAGAATATAAGTTGTCGAAAATAAAATATGTATCTCAGTTACGCTTTGATTGCAAGTTTTCATATATACTCAGAAGCGATCCAATTCAACATGATGAATACACCGCCTCTAACCCCGGGTTAAGCAGAATAAGACACAATCGTGAAGCACATTGCCAGAGATTCTGGACGCTCTCTCCATATTTACTTAGAAGAGAATTGTACTCACTGTAAAAATTAAGGAACTTGGAGTGAAGGCGTTTGACGAAATAACTTTGACACACTAGTTTTTGCAGCAATAACTTGTGACGTTGCTTGAAATCGTCGTTCAACAGGCAGGATCTAACAAATGGTACAGGGCGAAATATGAACACGCCCTTCGGTACATCACTCTTCAAGTAAGGATAATTTACTATGTCAAACTTGAAACTATCCCTTTTGTGCAGTCTGCAAGAGAGGAAACCGTCTTTGAACAAATATAGGTCCAGATAAGATGTAACATCAGAGAGTCTGTGGTTTCCTTTTAATTCAGCGAAGATGGTTAAGTATCTTTTACAGCCTTTGCTATATATGGATTGTTTGAAGCTAGCATATCATCAGTATACCGTTTAGTGAATGAGAAAGATCGGGTCTGGTGAGGATTACTCCTTACTGGTTTCTGCATACAGTCCTATGAGAACAGGTAAAGGTCACTCAAAAGGGAGTCACAACTGGTACCCATTCAAATACCTGTACACTGATGGTATACGGTTTCCCCGAATTTCACATAGATGCTATTAATGAGAAACTCAAGCAATTCGATGAACAACGAAACATCCCATGATTGATAACTCTTGTATGTAGTGGAAATGAAGAAGGCTTTGTTGCCTTGAACCATAATGGAAAGACGCAAGGAATGTTCTAGTCGGAAGAATGATATTCACATTCAGATTGATTCGACGCATAGATCAAAAATGTGTAACATGCTTGTTTAAAAGTTGTCGATAATCAAAATATGTACCTCAGTTGCGCTTTTATCGCAACTGCGCATATATCCAACGCAGCGATAAAAATCAACACGATGAATATAAAACCTCTAGCCCTGATGACACAGGAAGACACCAGACATGATGTCAACCAGTGCTATTCAAAATATCTATGCTTCTATGCTTAACAACATGTCAGAGAAAATTGTCAAATTTTAAATCATGACACAAACTGGGGTTGAATCAGGGTCTCTCCTTTCATTGTGTGGGATATAACAGACTTACAACATAGAGAGTACAAAGCGGAGCAGCGAAGACAGTGTGATAGTTGGCAAATTTATTTATTTATTTGATTGATGTTTTACGCCGTACTCAAGAATATTTCACTTATACGACGGCGGCCAGCATCATGGTGGGTGGAAACCGGGCACAGCCCGGGGGAAACCCACGACCATCCGCAGGTTGCTGCAAGACCTTCCCACATACGGCCGGAGAGGAAGCCAGCATGAGCTGGACTTGAACTCACAGCGACCGCATTGGTGAGAGGCTCCTGGGTCATTACGCTGCGCTAGTGCGCTAACCGACTGAGCCACGGAGGCCCCTAGTTGGCAAATGTTTAAACGTAAACAGTGAAATAGCGCCTCTTGTCTACAGATGTCACTCTTAAATGTAGCCCGTTAAATTACGGTAAATCAACAGAGCAGTGGTTCGCTGACCTAGAAGAACTGTTGCACACAATATCTGAAGTGCGTAAATGATGTGTATTTCCCTACATGACTTAATTACTCGAGTCAGGCTACTAAGGGGCTGAAAATGCTAATGAGTACATATAAACCTGTAGTTCTGGGATGTCTTTGAAGAGCTGACTTTAGCCCGTGGATATGTGAGAATGTGGAAGAACGAGTTTGTTAGCAGGGAATAGCATCATTGTTGTTGAGTATGAGCTTCCTGGTCATATATTTCCTACAATGTATGCAAATAGCCCTGTGAACTAAGCAATCTTATTTTTTTATTTAAAAAAAAACAATTTTTTAAAATCCCATTAAGAGAGATTCTTTCGTTCTACAGTTTCGTATTTCCTGCACGAAATTGCCCCTGTTTCCCCAGCAGCTTTCAGATAAGAGTGTTGCATTATCTACAGTTACTTCATGTTACTTCATAATATATGTTGGACGTGCGGAGTCTGCACATCACACACGAAAGTAAGAGCATATAATCGAGGGCGACATTGGACCACTTAACAAACCCTATTCGAGTTCCGCGGAAATCTCGCATGGGCCACGAGATATTTGCGAGATAGGTGTAACAGATTGTCTCTTTACACTGGGTTTTTATGAGACTCCCACCAATGCGGTTGCTGTGAGCTTTAGTTCATGCTGGGTTCCTCTTCGGCCCTTCCTGGGAAGGTCTCCAGCAACCTGCGGGTGGTCGTGGGTTTCCCCGGGCCCTGTCCGGTTTCCTCCCACCGCAATGCTGGCCCACGTCGTATGAGTGAAATAGTCGTACGGCGTAAAACACTAATCAAATAAGTAAATAAATTTTGAAGCTGATACACTCATGCCTCCAGTACTCTGTAAAGACATAGTGAAGAAACGAGGTGGATTTTTCTTTGCATTTCAGTTCTTAATTGGTGAGTTACAGGATGAAATGACCGGCCTAGCTGCAAACTGTTAATACCACTGAGTCGCAAAAGACCTGCACCGTCGCTCCTCCGGAGAAACAAGGAAACACTTTCACAGTACGTTAAACGACATATGAGCATGGCCCATGGAATACCACTAGACTGGATCCTGTTATTGTTACACCAGGCTTTTATTCTAACGGCTTATCTAACTGTTTAAATACCATCACATTATACGCCCCAAGCTAAATAAAACACATAATATACATTGTAGACAGAGTGTATTAACCCATAAGAACTTTGTTAGATGTATCACTTGTTTTTGTTGATGTGTCATTACTTTTCAATAGCCTGGAGAATATACATATATATATTGAGCCGTAAAACGGAATATTTCATTACTTCTGAAAGTTTTTGTAATTCACTTTTCTTAGAAAGAAATACAGAATCATAGGCGTCTTAAACGGGGAGCATAGTGGGGAATTACGCACCCCTTCCCCTCTCCCACACAAACGTACAAACACTCCTGATGATATCAGTCTTAAATTCACTTAGAGAAGCTATTTATTCAACTTAATAAAATAATGATCAACTGGTCAAATAAACGCTGTTTATATTTGCAGCATTAGCCTAAAGTTGGTCAAGACGTGTAACAAGGGGGTAGATGAGTTTGGGACTTCCGGGGTCTAGGCGATCCCTGACACCCCGCCTAGCTTTATTACAATATTAGAACTACCCTCCTCTCACACACTGCCCTCGTACCAAACCTCTGGTGACAACCCCATTCAGTGGGTATGATAATATCAGATGCCACCGAGATGTTCTTAAGATCACGCAGGGTAATACAATCTCTAACCTAAACGATTGGAATGGAATGTGTTATTGTTGAGTGAGTTATAAAGTAAGTAAAGCATTGTGTGCTGTATGTGGGGGACTAAGACGCCAATCAAGCCACATGTTATCAAGGTTTATACGCATGCCGCCTGCAGCTCGCGATTCCCACATGTAATTATAATCTAACCACATCCCATGAGATTTTTGTGACGATAACAAAAAATGTCATGAGATCGACGGCTTAAAACCACAACATGTGTTGTAAATGCCAACGGGTTGTGATTATCGTTCTCAAGTGGCCTTTTGCGCCGCTCTGGAGCATTCCCTTCCCAGCCGTCAGTTTATCAGGGTGCCTTACACATATTTAGGCATGAAACAAGATGCTATGGTAGAGCGCGAAGACAGTCTTGGCAGACGTATTGCCCGTGAAATCCGGCTTCTTGTCAATTCACTTAAATTGTGTTCATGTAATGCTTAAATAGTGATGTTAGCTGCACGTTATTATACGTCACTGCTCTAGAATTACTCAAAATACTGTGTTATGATCACAGATAACCACATTAAATGCCAAAGGAGGAGTATTCCTTAGTCTACCAGAAGAACCCTGGTTCATGCAGGATTACTATCCCCATGATAATGTTGTTACAATGGACGCAGCCTACTCGGTTTCTTTATGGAAAAGGAGTCCTGAAAAATTGCTCAGGCCTTGCACGCTGCACGGTGTCTTAGAATAAATGTGAAGGCGTGGTTTAATGTTTAACTTTGAGCTGTTGCTCGGATGGTCGACTCCACACGTTTTATCTCAAGTCGTCATATGCACGTTGTGTTTAATTGGAATTTCCGGATCACAGTTTAAAAGAGTTTAACATTTTAACACATTTCACTACGTTTTGGTCTTTAGACTGTGTACTCATTTTTTTTTCAGTTTTGCAACGTAATGTGTAATGAGTGACATAGTCGCCAAACGGCCTTAAACTCTTAAGAAGTCACTTCCGGGAGCTAAAACATAATGTGTTAGCATTCAGCGTTTAACTGATGGAGCTTTATTTTTTTCCTTCACAACGACAATTACATGAACAGTAGGCCTTAAGGGCAATTTCTTATTGCCTGATGCTTCTCAGTGATTTGTGTTAAGACCGAATAGAATCATTTGATTCGTGCCATTAAGCTTTTACAAGTAGCACTTGCTGATGAGTCTGCAAGTCGTCAAAGGCAAAACTACTTGAAAAAACGTAAATATTTACAATTCTAAACCACGAATTTAGAAATCCCTAATTATACGAACTGTTCAACCGTAACAACCTACCTCAGTGAAATTACAAATTATTACATAAAAGCGCTGATAAACAAGTAATACTTACCTTGACAAAGGCCTGGTGTGAATAGAAGAAAGTGTCCCACGATGGGGAAGACAACCATCAACGCCCAGTAGCTCATCGTCACCCTTGGGGAACAGAGAGAAAGTGAAGAAAATTAAAGAGAGCAAGAGCAAGTGAGGAGGCTTGTCTTCCTCCCTCGACCATTCAGAAGGCATATGGTGATAGACAATAGCATCACCCCAGCAAACGTAGAGAGGGAAGAGATAAAGACAGAAAAGCACAGGTTCAGTACGTGGCCCGGGGGCCTGACGGTCTGGGCTGTTACACACAGGTTCAACTGTATTCATTCATGCCACTCTATATGCACTCATCCGCCAAGGATTGGGCCTAGCATCTACTATGATTTGGGGTTGAAATGTCGATCTTACATTACATCGATAGCAATCAAAAAGCAAAAAACAGTAAAAAAAAAAACACATGCTAAAGACGCTCAATAGACCAAGGGTATATAAATTAATTTACTTTTCGAGAGAGGCTGAACATATGAGATATACTGAAATTAAGTTTTCCGTGCCAGTGGTACCTGTAGATATTAACAATGTCCACTTGTGCTCAAGCCATATAAATGAAGTCATGCGTATGAAAGGTAAGCTGAAAAACCCATCTTCTGCTATTTGAGTTAAGATGATACGGATGTCAAAAGACAGTTATCTTCTTCCACATAAGACTCTGAGCACTCTGTTATGTACTACCACTGCCTATACGTGATGTCTTGAATATTGTCAGCTATTTTACTGGCCTCCAAAAGTGCTTTCATTGTTCTATAGTGGTATATCTTTGACTGCCTCCATCCATCATCAGGAACCTTCCCGTCTACAGGTAAACCAAAAAATTCGCAATACCTGCGACATGCCACCAAATTTCGACTAGCACTCAGGCCGCATGTTAAGACAGGATGTCAGAAATGTGTCAGGTGTTAAAGATATAATGCCAAGCACTAACCGACCGACCGACAGACAGACCTATACATGCGCTTGTTTGAGCTAAAGCATCATGACAGCATGCGTAGTGACTGGTAGAGCATTCAGAGCATAATGAATCTGAAATTATTTTGGGGATAATGAACACTGCGTCTGTTTATTTATTTATTTCACTGATGTCTTACGCCGTACTCAAGAATATTTCACTCATACAACAGCGGCCATAATAATGGTGGGAGAAGAAACACATGTCTATGCTGACGGAAGCAAAACCATACAGCTACGAACCATCACGTCCAGTACTTCGAGAATTATTTACTTGTGTTAAACACAAGAATTTTGCACTTACAAGACGGTGGTGAGTGTTATGGGTTGGGGAAACCAGAGTGCCCGAATTAAACCACCGCGCTTCACCACGTACCTAACATACATTTTGACGTAAAGACGCATCCAGTGAGTGCCCGGATTGAGCAACCAATCCTTGGTGAGTTTCTGACCAACTCCCCTGCTTTTCACGTGTTATATTGGTGAACGAAAAGCGGTCTGCAGCGTCACAAATGTATTAAAGTACAGCTTATTTAAACCCTAATGTTTAAAGGACTACAGCACAGAGAGTAAAGCCAGAGCAGTGATGATAGTGTGATAATTGGGAAATGGCCACACGTATTACCGGTGATATCCTGTCGCTGGTCATTTTACCTCAATCAGGGTTTTATTCCGACTGTACGTGCTTAAAAAGTAGCAAGGGGCACGCTATCAATGCGTCAAATTCCAAAGCAATATTCAACACAAATTGCAAACGCAAAAACGTAATGCTAACAAAGTGAATAAAGACAGAAATTACGACGGTTTCATTTAAAGAGAAGCAGTCATTGACAGTTTGCAAGAGGCAAGAGACGAGAAGAGACAAGAGATGTTCCAGGTGCGTGGGTGCCTTTTGGACACATGTGCCAAACTGTGGACCATCCACCATGTCATGTGATCCCTTGAAAGGGACAACGTAGCCAGTGTTTTATACGATCAGAGTTGATCTGGAGGGCAGGCGTGGTGTTGCGCTTAAAAAACGAACCATCTGGTGATTAAAAAAGCCATCTAGCGGCGATCAACTGACTGATAAAAACCGAATTTCTTGCGCTACCACAAATTATTATGCTCAATGCTGAATGGTTATCGGATTTGCCGCGGGGCTGAATGCATTCTTCTATTTTTCTAGTCTATTTATAACAAACTCCCCCCTACCCCCTTCCCCCCCCCCTCCACATCCACCACCCATACTATAGGGGTGAGAGTACAGACTGAAGCTGACATGCTGGGTAATCTCCTGGGTAGTCTTTACTGCTAGACTTAATCAACAATTCTAATACTGCAATATGGCATGTGAAAAGTATAAACTTAGGAAGGAATCCTGCAAAGAGAAGCAATCAAAAATTTTCAATTATTTTGGACAGAGGCAAGGTATGTTCCAGGCGAATGAGTGAAATCAATATTCAAACAGGCAAGTACATAATTTGCCGATAATAATATGTGTATCTCATTTACGCCTTGATTGCAATTGTTTATATATCCAGCATGACCATCTAATTCAACACGGAGAATATACTGCCATTTGTCCTGGGTTAAATACTCAGCTGTCTTCAATAGCTGTTTTAAACAAAAAACGGACAAATCAAAGATCTATGGTGTTAATTCACAATGCTCACGATGTTAAGTTTTTATATGAGATAAATGTTCAAAAAAACAAAACAAAAAGACAAACAACGTTCACTTCAATATACACTAAAAATTGGGCAGATTTAATACAATTCTGCTTTAATTTCAGAAAAAATAAACACCAGAAGTACGAAGTTATTAAAAACGTTACGATTCCCCATCCTTTGGCAGCTCCCTAATTTTTCAGAATATTGAAAAGAAAAGAAGAAAAGAAAAACAACCACAAAAAACTGAGCTCATGAGCCTGTATCAGGATGCGTTATCATGACTTGCGTTTAACCAGGTGACTTTATTTTTTGCATTTTGTGGTTAGCAATAAACCATGACTTGCATTATGTATCCCTCTGCTATGTATAAAAATATACATCTACATGTCTAAACCACCCAACTCAGCAGTTCCGTGTATAAGAATATACATCACAGTTATTAATAGATGCGCGTCCCTATTTACATCTCACTCTACGGGTGTTATGAATGGTATGGTAAACAGACATTGTGGGAAAATTGTGGGAGCTATGGGAGAGTTACTGGTGGAGAGATTTTGCTGTCATCATTTTAAGTAAGCCAGTTATTCAAATAAAAATGTGACACCAATTCATTTGTTGGTCGGGTATTCAAAAAAGGAAAAAAACTCAAAAATGTTTCACCTCCTTTATGAAGGAGGTCAGGCTTTTGGACCGGCGATATCGGAATGCCCGGAGTAGGCTACACCACCTCCATTTGCTAGGTACCTGACAAACTCCCTGATTTAAAGGCCACACAAAAAGGTGTAAAAGCCGGGTTCGAACACGCGACCCCATTGGTCAAGCTCCTGATAGTCACATTCAGTGAACGATTTAACCATCTGTCCCAACGTGAGTACATGTGAACCAACAAAGAGCTAATCTCCACCACCGAGGGCCCATGTGATCCAACGAGGGCCCATCTAATATTTACAAATATGTTTAAAATGCTCGATATCTTGCTCATACCAGTAATGCTAAGGATTGCTGCATCTCCTGTGATTGTACATTGATTGATTGGATGTGGTTAACGCAATGCGTATCCACCAGATTTCGATGCATCTTGCACGTATGCTTTCCCCTGGAGAGTCAGGTTAATGTGTAAGCCATATTTGTTAAGGGTAAAGACCTTCATGTAAGACAAAAGGCCCGACAAAATCCCCGACAAAGAGCCTTCTCAATCTCAACAGTTCTCTTACGCGTCGCTGCAGTGGGATTCTTTACACATGAGAACTCTACACATAGTTCGATCCAGGTATATGTTTAAACTAGAACATACAATGAAACTTCTCTGAACTTATCTTCTGTCACGTGTTGTTCCTCTAGCCATTCTGTGTGAGTGTATGACCTCAAGGTTACCCATGGCAATTCGTGCTACTGCGTACAAAATTTACCACCGAACTGAAGAGTTCTTGGACAATGATCGGGGAATGTTGCCACACAGACATTTTAGATTGTTGATATAAATTTCTGCATTGTTTTTACCAATGATTAAAATATACCAGATTTGTGTCTGTTTGGTTAGAACTGAAAAATGAATTTTTATCCCTGGAGGTTACCATGCTATGGCGTCAGCAACGAAAGCTCAAACCTGTGGTCATGCTGGACTGTAGAGAAAAGTGCCATTGCATGCAGTGGTAATGTCATGGCACCGTGCGAAAGTTAGGGGATATACATTTGGGGAACTGAACTTCAAATTTACTACATATCCATAAATAGTAAGGAAAATCAATTCGCTCATATAACCTTTCAATTTTCAATTCTTCACAGAAGATCTTTCGCTCTAGCATATGCTACATGTATTTGAACTGAACTCAAATTACCCATCAATGACGTCAGGGTCTACCCTAAAGAGGTGAACTGATATGATCACTGGTATAATGAGAATGTGAGACACGGGAACACCTTTGGTTTATTGTGTTTGCTGGTTGCTAAGCTGTTCTAATATGATCATTTGCTCAGAAAAGGTGTACAAATCAGCCAAACTGATGTTTTTCTTCTTTACAACACAATTCATGAATAGTATCTCGCTGGAGGCTATATGACTTCTTGCTCTCTTGACACACAAAAAATTACGACAGTCCCAGTTTCAAAATGTTTTCCAGGGAACGAATAAACGTATTGCGAATGTTAAACGCGGATATGAAAGAACATACGTGAAAAATTGCGAGGCTTCACTGATGTCAGGCGAAAGTTCATAATTAATACTCTGTAAAGGGCACTTAGCAAAATAAAACGGCAATTAAATTAACGGATCTGTGCGCCGTGTCTTCGGATGAATGCATAAGTGCACGTGACAAAACCGTCATAAAAACGACACGGGTGTTTAATTGGCTGTAAAGACGAGTGTCTGGTGACCACCTTGAATTCTTACCGCCATATTGGATATTCAACCGACTGTACCGATACTTTTCACAGGGTACATTGGGCATTCTCCAACTTTAACATGTGATTGCGCCATGCTTTATATCTAATGAATACTTGGGTGACAGTTCCGAACTGCCGACTACAACTAATGTACAACAGTTACGAAGCTTTGCAATGATTCTTGACAAATATTTTAGACTAATGGAGTCATAAACTTGTAATAACTTGCAGACTGCATCACCTCTTTATTGACAGTCGTATACATGTTATAAATGTTGATGTCTTCTGCCATCATCTCGAAGTGAAATATTACATGTTTGTATACTCATGAACCATGGGTTCGATGCAACAATAAACTACAACTTCCATATCCCTCTAGACGGCTTTGAGCTCATTGTTCACTTTGCAGGGCACGTTTGAGGTCTGAAACAGGCATCTCTATAGCACATAAATGCACAAAGACTGTGTACATGCATACATTCTATGGCAGAAAAGATTAGAACACAACAGCATAATTAAAGACGTACAGCATAGGGAGTAAAACCAAAGCTGCGACGACAGTGTGACAGACGTACAGAAGAGAGAGTAAGACGAGAGCAGCGATGACAGTGACAGACGTACAGCATCGAGAGTAAAACCAGAGCAACAACGACAGTACGATTGCTGGCAAATGGTCACAGGTAACCGGTGAAATACGGCTCCTTTAAATAGAAGTGAATCCGCTGAATCGACCACTGTATGTACGACCAGATACCAATGGATATCCTTCCTTGCATCAAATAATTCTGTGTGAACTGTGTAGTCTGTGGCATATTTTTGCTTTTGTCGTGACGAAACTAGTAAGGTCTCTCATACTTTACAAGAGAACGAAGGTTAATCCGGCGTGCATAAGAGGCGCCATTGCGCGGGAAAGTGTACCCCATTACAAGGAAGTCTTTACTTTGGTTTGGTTTGATACTCTTCAAGATACACTCCTATCTATGTAATGCTGTAACTCATCCTAAATTTAGGATATATGTTCGACATCCGTCTCTGACCCAGTCATCTAATGCATCACTATCGGTGTTACCCATCTGGCTCCTGTCTGTCATGGAGTACGCGTGTCTGGATGTAGATCCTGCTGAATTGGCCGACTGAAGCTAAGGCGTTGGTCAGGTTCCTGGCGACGGTGGTTTTATCCTGATTTCTTCCAACCGTCATCCTTACAGCAGTTGTGTAAGTAAGTTGTTCTTGAGAACGACATTAATCCGTAATCAAATAAATAAATAAATTTATTGTCGACGTGAACGACAATTATCATGCAGAAAAAAGGGCTTGAAAACATTCTATCGTCCTTGTCTGGTATAATACCTTTTTACTACAAGCTCTTTTTTCATGCTGTCCTCTGTCAACATAAAAACACTAGCTTACTGTTTAGTTTACTGATAATGAGAAATGCCTTCACGTTTAAGTATACAGGGGTATTTAGAAGCAGGTCGAGGAAGGCCTTTTACAAATAACAGCCTATATTTTACCAGGACCAGGCCTGTCGAAGTGTGGTCTACCGTGAAATTTGATTTTCTTAATGCAACAATAATAACTCAAAAAGATAAGATGGATACAGCGGAGCCTTTGAGATAATGTATTGTGAAGGCGTCTAGTCCGACACCTGTCTCGCTATTTATACTGGAAATACGGCCAAGTGGCCTTAGGGCAGGGCTTCATGGACAACCTTGTAATGTTACAGTGTGATATGACCAACCACCATCATTACAGATGAAACATGACCAACCACCTAGCTTACAGGCGAGATATGGCCAGCTATCTTCGCTACAGATGAGATATGGCCAACCAGCTTCCTTGCAGGTGAGATATCAGACAAAATCTGCAGTAGAGATTAAGAATTTTTGTAAAAAAGGTGAATTGCAAGGATTTCCATTTTTCCAAAAACTGTTGACAACAGTCAATTGCAGTATAAATTACAGATGAGATATGGCCAACCAGCTTCCTTGCAGGTGAGATATCAGACAAAATCTGCAGTAGAGATTAAGAATTTTTGTAAAAAAGGTGAATTGCAAGGATTTCCATTTTTCCAAAAACTGTTGACAACAGTCAATTGCAGTATAAATTACAGATGAGATATGGCCAACCAGCTTCCTTGCAGGTGAGATATCAGACAAAATCTGCAGTAGAGATTAAGAATTTTTGTAAAAAAGGTGAATTGCAAGGATTTCCATTTTTCCAAAAACTGTTGACAACAGTCAATTGCAGTATAAATTACAGGTATTTAAGAATTTTCATGACCAGTGAGAATAAAGTTCAGCTGAAGTAAATTGACAAAAAGCCATACTTCCCCGGTTATCTATGACCATTACCTATCAAGCTGTATTTTCCTGTTATCACATTATGAACGTTTTTGTGTGGAAGTAAGTCATTAAGTGTTTTCAGTGTATAAATGTTTTCGTAGTTGTTTGATATCACGTTGTACGGAAAATGTACATGGTTTGTCGTCTTTGTTTTTAGAACGTTCTGACGTCATTAATGGTGGCCGTCATTAATATTTTTTTAAAATATAGTACAGTAGTTCTTTTTTTCTACAGCAGATGAATAAAGAAGGACCACAATGACGTCACGGCGTTCTACGCAGTCATCACCATGTATTTACCTTGATTAACACCATACTCAATACTTTTCTTTTCGATTACGATGGTGGTCAAGTTATGGGTGGACAGAACTGGAGTAAACCACCGACCTTCGGCAAACTACTGATGTTCTCCCGTGTGATGCACAGATATGCACGCCATAGATTGTGTAAACGACCACATGAGCACCGTCGACCACTGACTGTCACCAATGCTCACTGAACAGTAAGAGCGAAAAAAATTACAAATTCCATGAGAAAGGCCGGGTTTAAACCCGCAGGTCTCCTAATACCCCAGGGCACGCCACCTGTTTATCTTTAAGTGTACTTAGTAAATCCCATCTCCAGGCGCTGATCCACCCAAAACATAAAGTTCAACAGAAAAACTACCAAATATCTGAAAATGTAATTCAAAATAAAAAGGCAGACAACTTCTTCAACTTGGCTCTGGCATAATTATATTACTTTCCCCTTATAAATGTATTTTAATCTTTTCGACGAAGCGTGTTCTGAAAATGCTCGATTGTTAACTGCACAGGAGCCTGCGACAAGATGAAGGCTGTACTAGAATGAAGCAGCAAAGCAGAGTGTTCAGTAGCGAAAATGACCATACGGTTGTTATATGATTCTCGTCTCTGCACGATGTAGCAATGAATGAAAACAAAATCACGCACACATGTTAATAAGACCGTCTCGGTGGCCTAATGGTTAGAGCCTCCGCCTCAATTTCGGAAACTCCGGGATCAAACCCGGGTCTGGTTATACCAAACATCAAATGTGTGACGCTCAACACTGACAGGTTTGAGCAAGGAAACAATGTGTTTTGGTCCGGTGTCAGTATAATGTGAGTGGGTTGCGTGTTGGCGACCTGGACTCGCCCTGCCATAAGAAGACACATTGTTAAGTTGTTACAAAAATGTTAAGTTCAACGTAATGCCCCAAGCACTCACTCATACATTTTGAATGCTTATATAGGAGTAACAGTTCATACATCTTGAGGATTTTGTAAATTAAACTGTTAACCAAGTAGTCATTAAACCATGTGCGGTATTTCTGGCAAAAGCTGACAGCATCAGCATGAGAGATCAAAGAAACCAAAGCCAATTTTTAGCTGCGTTAGTAGGGAAATAGAAGAATGATGGCGCTGTTCTCTTTATTTAAATAAACCCGTTTTAGGGTTTGCATGGCGCCTTATGAAGTAAGAACACTCCTGGGGATAGTCAAAATACCAATAGATCAGATAATCAAAACGCCCATATTTTGTCGGCATGATAATTGTTTGTCAGCGTGTATCAAAATGAAAAGACGTTTGCTGGGTTTGATGTACAGGCATTCTCAATAACGTATTCCAATCTCAATAACGGACATGCATTTGAATAACATACACACCTCATGAGTCCAACGCTTAAGACAATTTGATGAAGCCAAAATTATCTACCTTGTTGAAGCGAGGAAATCGCCAGTTTTATTAACAGCTATGTACACTGACCTACCTGTATTTATAGCATAGATTACAAGCTAAAATTATGATATTAACCGAACAGAGCCATTAAATTACAAAACTTAAGCTCTAATGTCGGTTATCTCTAAAGTGACATTAAAGGATGTACAGTGTCGGATCAACTAATTTCATAGATTGATATCGGTCTGCCCATTTTGATGACAGGTGTTTGATTAAGAACAACATTACTGAAGGTCATTGTAAAACTTCAAAGCCTAGCCTTCATATTCGTGTGACAAGAAGTAATTCACCGATACTCATCAGTTCAGGTGCCGTGTCTTCTTAACTGGCAGGCCCCACTCAAGCTTCGACCATAGGGCTGATATACCGGTAATTACTTTTCACGATGTTCCCCTATCGTCCCAAGTAAATCTCCATGACTCCGCACACACCACTTTGATAACTCATAAACATTAAGTGTGTTTGTTGCCATGAAACTCGTTATACTACCAAACACAACAACAGTGATCAAGGTCAAACACGGTTAGTGATCAAGTTCAAACACGGTGGTAATCAAAGTCAAACACTACACTAATCAATGTATCAAGGTCAAACACTATAATAATCAAGTTAAACATAACGGTGATCAAGTTCAAACACTATAATGGTCAAGGTCAAACACTACAGAGCTCAAGGTCAAACACTATAGTCGTCAAAGTCAAACACTATCATGATCAAGGTCAAACAATATAGCGGCCTAGGTCAAACACTACAGGGGTCAAAATCAAACACTTCAGTGATCAAGGTCAAACATTGCAGTTATCAAATCCGAAAACTACAGTGACCACCGTGAAACACTACAGTAATCAAGGTCAAACTTAATAGTGCCATGGCCCAACGCTGAAGTGATCCATGTCAAACACAGCAATGACCACAAAATAACACTGCGATGGTCAAAGTCAAACTGAATAGTGCCATGGCCCAACGCTTCAGTGATCCATGTCAAACACAGCAATGACCACAAACTAACATTGCGATGGTCAAGGTCAAACAAGAAAATGGTCACGAACAATCGCTTGAGTGATCAAGGTTAAAAACACCGCTGTGAGTTTGGCCGAAAACTCCAGTAATCCTGTGCTGACAAATGATGTTCAAGAAAGGTAATACTGTGGAAAGTACAGGTAGGGGCAAATAAAAAACAACCGCCGATCACCTACTACTGTTCCAAAAATAATAATAATGTGTTAGCAGTTGTGAGTCGGTCACCTTTGCGCAATTTAACTCAAGTTTCTCAATTTATTCATTCGATTGGTGTCTTACGCCGTACTCAAGACGACTAGTTTCCGCTCAAACATGAATCACAAATGCTTCATGTGAACATTGATGCCGATGACACGTTAAATAATTGTTTACGTAGTGCTTCTTGCGACGTTATTATTTATTTATTTATTTACTCATATGATGGAGGTTTAACGTTGTACTAAAATGATTTACTTATATGACGGCGTTCGGTTTTGTCCTTAGAGGAAACCAGTGCCAAGTATAAATCACAAGCCTTTGACAAAAATGCGCATGCAAATGTCATAAATCAACGTCATTTGTTAATAGGTTTACATGTACTTCTTTCTAAATTAAATTATCAAAATATATGTCACACATTCACGCGTAACAGGGTGGAAAGTAATACGGAAGATGAGTCATACAATAAAGTACACGATGTGTTTATTTATGCATTCCAAGGTTTTTTTTCAATCCGTGTTTACACTTCACAAAAAATCTACATCAAAGTTTGTTTAGCGAGCTGTTAAACTAAAAAAATATGTTATGATAAAATAGAAAAGATATGACGACCCATAGTAAAGATTTGTAATTTGCGTAGTTTTCCCATTAACTTGAGAGAATTTGGGATTGTTGCGATATGTTTAAATTTTAATTAAGAGATAAAATTTACGGCTGCTTAATTGACTTATTACTTTCTCTTAGAAAGCTATCATAGTGACAAGATGTCGTCCCAAAGTTTTGTTAATGTAGCCAAGCAAGAAACAGAGTTAAAGCCTGCTTCATGTGTATGCCATTTTTTCTCTCGCAGACGTTGCGAGAGGAGGGATAGTTTCAGTTTTGACATGGTAAATTACTTGGACAGCAACATATCGAAGGGTCATGCATATGGCGTGTAAATACATGGCCTTGTAGCATTTGTTAGACCCTGCGTGTTGAACGACGATTTCAATCAACGTCAGAAGTTATTACTGGAAAAACTTGTGTGTCAAGGCTATCAAACTCCTCCTTAACTCCGATCGTGTTAAGTTTTACAATGAATATAATTTCCTTGTAAGTAAATATGGAGAGAGCGTCTCTGGTGCTCTGTTTCATGATTGTGTCAAGTTCTGCTTATCCCTGGGTTAGGGATTGTGTCTTCATCGTGTGCAATTAGGATATTGGATATATGAACACTTGCAAACAAATCGCAATTGAGATACATATTTTGTTATCGACAACTGATATTCTGGCACGGCACACGATTTGAAAACTGATTTCAAATGATTTATTATCGACAACTTGTGTACTAGCATGGTACACGATTTTAATATTGATTTCACTCAGTCGCCTTTGGCATACCTCGCCTCTGTCCAACATCACTGAAAACCGTTGACTGCTTCTCGTTGTACTATTCCGTCCTATTTTCGTACTTCATATGTTTTCGTAGTTCTTTTGGTGGTTTGTGTTATACGTCTTTTTTGGGAATTGGCCTTACGATTACTACCTGGAACGTCCTTATTGGTTGACGGCTGGTATACGAATGTCTGTTTTGACGCATAGAATAAGGACAGATCTAGTAGTCTATACTGATCTTGTTCATTATATTTGAAATGACACCTGTTCCCAGCGCATTCCAACTCTCCCTCCTAGGGTAGAGAAAGTAAACATAACAAATCAGAATTGTCGTAACAATATATGAAGGACTATATTAACCAACTTAAACACGAAAGGAAGAATTTCACGGGATCAACGGTAGACAGAATGAGAGAATAGAGATTTCTTCATATCTAGTGACCAGTATGTAGGGTGTAGTGAAGTACTCATTTTGAATTTAGTGATGTTGGGTCAAAGATGTTGATTTTGTTACGTACGGCTAACTAATGAAACTAATGAAAATGGAGCAAAATTTCTATATCGTGCGGTAAAATACGATTAATGCTTTTTTGGTGGTGGGGGGGGGGGGGGGTCTTGTCCTGTTCTTGAAAGAAATATAGCATCCTTTGTGTTAGATATAAAATTTTCTAGGGTCAAGTTACAGAACGTCCAATAAAAGCCATCAACAATGCGTCAAAACAGACATTCGTGTACCAACCGTCAGCCGAGATGAACGTTTCAGGTCAATAATCGTGAGGCCAATTCCCAAAACGACATTTAATACAAACCACCAAAGAACTAGGAAAGTATACAAAGTAGGAAATTATGACAGAATGATACAGAGAGAAGAAGCCAACGGTTCCCAGTGATGTTTGAAAGGAGCAAGGTATATCCATGCGAATAAAAGAAATCAGCATTCAATGCTAGTATATAAGTTGTCGATAATAAAATGTGCATCTCATATGACGCATGTAAAGTAAGAAGCCGTATAAAGGCAGCCATAAGTTTCCAATGATGCCAAGCCTCGAGAATGATGACTCTATGCATTGAAAGAGACATTCGTATACTACCCAATTAGAACGTTCCTGGTCAATAAGCACAAGGCAAATTCCCAAAACGACGTATAACACACACCGCAAATTTAATGAAAATACAAAATCATACAGCATACTAGTTCATAATTTGTGGTTATTTAAAATTGTGGTTATTTAAAATTGCTTTGACCGCAGCTGTTAATATAGCTAAGACCAATTCATATAGCTAAGACCAATTTCCAAAACAACGTTTAATACACCATTACTGACAGAAATAAAAAATTATATCAAGTAAAAAAATATGACATAATCATTTCAATTGAAGCAATCGAGAGGAAATGTTCGACAGGCGCAAGGAATGTTCTAGGGGCAAAATATAATCAGTATCTAAAGGGTGTATATCACGGTACAGTTTATAACTTGTTACTTTGCAATATGTCAATTGCGCTTTGTTAGCAACTGTTCATATATCCAATGTGGCGATTTTGTTCCACACGATGCATATACATCCCCTAAACCCAAGTCAAACGGAATTATACACGGTCGTGAGAGAGAGAAATATAACTACTGTAAAACTTAGCAAACGTATCTTGAAGGTTTCTTATGGACTTCTTATGGTTATTTAAATGGGCGTTGTGATTATCGACTTCTGATTTACGATGTAGCGAAATGTACGTTATGGAGAGTAAAACGACAAGGTGATAGTTGGGAAATGGTCTCATGCCACCTGTGATATACGGCTTCTTGTCACTTTACGCCGGTATGGAGAGTAAAACGACAAGGTGATAGTTGGGAAATGGTCTCATGCCGCCTGTGATATAAGGCTTCTTGTCACTTTACCCCGGTATGGAGAGTAAAACGACAAGGTGATAGTTGGGAAATGGTCTCATGCCGCCTGTGATATAAGGCTTCTTGTCACTTTACGCCGGTATGGAGAGTAAAACGACAAGGTGATAGTTGGGAAATGGTCTCATGCCGCCTGTGATATACGGCTTCTTGTCACTTTACGCCGGTATGGAGAGTAAAACGACAAGGTGATAGTTGGGAAATGGTCTCATGCCGCCTGTGATATACGGCTTCTTGTCACTTTACCCCGGTATGGAGAGTAAAACGACAAGGTGATAGTTGGGAAATGGTCTCATGCCGCCTGTGATATACGGCTTCTTGTCACTTTACGCCGGTATGGAGAGTAAAACGACAAGGTGATAGTTGGGAAATGGTCTCATGCCACCTGTGATATAAGGCTTCTTGTCACTTTACCCCGGTATGGAGAGTAAAACGACAAGGTGATAGTTGGCAAATGGTCTCATGCCGCCTGTGATATACGGCTTCTTGTCACTTTACCCCGGTATGGAGAGTAAAACGACAAGGTGATAGTTGGCAAATGGTCTCATGCCACCTGTGATATACGGCTTCTTGTCACTTTACCCCGGTATGGAGAGTGAAACGACAAGGTGATAGTTGGCAAATGGTCTCATGCCGCCTGTTATATAAAGCTTCTTGTCACTTTACCCCGGTATGGAGAGTAAAACGACAAGGTGATAGTTGGGAAATGGTCTCATGCCGCCTGTGATATACGGCTTCTTGTCACTTTACCCCGGTATGGAGAGTAAAACGACAAGGTGATAGTTGGGAAATGGTCTCATGCCGCCTGTGATATACGGCTTCTTGTCACTTTACGCCGGTATGGAGAGTAAAACGACAAGGTGATAGTTGGGAAATGGTCTCATGCCGCCTGTGATATAAGGCTTCTTGTCACTTTACCCCGGTATGGAGAGTAAAACGACAAGGTGATAGTTGGGAAATGGTCTCATGCCGCCTGTGATATACGGCTTCTTGTCACTTTACCCCGGTTAGGATTTCTCAAATTCCATATATATATGTTTGAATAGT
The DNA here is from genome assembly GCF_032854445.1 of Liolophura sinensis. Taxonomy (NCBI): domain Eukaryota; kingdom Metazoa; phylum Mollusca; class Polyplacophora; order Chitonida; family Chitonidae; genus Liolophura; species Liolophura sinensis. The sequence goes on along the minus strand of NC_088304.1, from coordinate 34,023,218 downwards.
TGCAACTTAGACCCCACTTTCGACCCAGTGAGGGGTCTTAAATATGGTGTCCTAAACCGGAAATTATATGAACAGAGTATTAATGTATTAATATAGATAATACAGCGTTTGTTGCACGTTGCGAATTAAATTTCAGCTTATAATTCTTCATATAGAGAGTGGGAAAATCTATTCCATTTTACATGGTTTTATACTGAGCTGTTACTACGACGGAGTAGCGGATAATTAAAAGATGAGCAGTTCTAATGTTTTTGATGTCTTAAACAGCAATTCTAATTGCGTGTCGCAGGATTTGTGCCCTGAATTTTGATTGACTACCTGACAACATTGAGATTAAAGGACGTTCTGCGTGTATTATGTGACCTGATTAGAGAACCCAGGCTGCAGATATAATTAGCATAAACAAAAAGTCAATAGACTTAGCTTAGTTAACAGCTGAATTTAAAAGTGAGACTTGTTATGAATGTAAAATAATACATTCAAGCCAAAGGCTTCCCTTATCGTTGTTGACCTGATTGTTTTCAACAATATATACTGTTATAAAATAAAAATGTCACCTCCGGTTGTGTGTGACCTTCTTTATTACTCTTCACATTTCAGTCATAGCTACTGTTCTTCTCAGTTTTGTCATTCGTTGATTTGCCTTTCTGTAAATATTGTAATGCTGCCTAACTGATGCACTTTGCTGAAGAAACCCAATATGACATCCCATTCCTTTCCATTTGCATTTCCGGCTAATTACAGAGTTTGGCAGTCAGTATCTTTTAACCTACCACAGATTATGCTTTGGGTTCTAGGCGCAGATGTCTCCAAAACATGTATGTCGACCGCGTTTCCATGTAGCAGATCAGTCTATACCTGAGGGTGCTGTATCTCTTAAAGGCTAAACTGAAGATGTCGGGAAGAAATTTCACAAAACCATGCGGTTTTGACTTATGTCGGAATTTAAAATTTTATTTTAACTGTAATTTTTAGATCCTGTGAGTTAAAATTTAATATACCTAATACGTATATGACAAAACTATCACAGTTTGAAATCTTTGAGCCACAAATTATGAAATGTATTACGTCTTTGAATTTTGATCGCGGCTCAGAATTGCTATATCTATGCCAGATGTCGTGCCACCATTTATAGGCTACTGAATACTGGCTAGTTAGTTGTTATATCTGTGCCAGATGTCGTACCACCATTTATAGGCTACTGAATACTGGCTAGTTAGTTGTTATATCTATGCCAGATGTCGTACCACCATTTATAGGCTACTGAATACTGGCTAGTTAGTTGTTATATCTATGCCAGATGTCGTACCACAATTTATAGGCTACTGAATACTGGCTAGTTAGTTGTTATATCTATGCCAGATGTCGTACCACCATTTATAGGTTACTGAATACTGGCTAGTTAGTGCAGTCGGACCAGGGGTGCGGGGCGTGGTCTAGCACTTAGAGAAGCTTTCTCTCAATCGAGAGCACACTCGGGGTGTAGGTTCAGATCCAGCCATCCATAGACCTGGAATTTGTGGATTCTCCATATTGGCTGTTCACATAGTCTTGCGTTCGTTTAAGACCGCTTGTTCCTACCCCTATGGTGTGCATTTCTGCGAGTGAAAGTTTGTATCTTGCCAGAGGTCTGTGCTTTACCACCGGGCATTCGGTTTCCTCTATCCGCTGACCGCCATACTATAAGTGGTTTTGGCATTAAGCTACAATCAAACAAATAAATAAAATGGTTGGCCAGTGCGTTTGACCTGAGCACTACATGAGGACACGAGGACATTTAACAGCCTTCATAATTCTTCGGCGAGGAATCCAAGTATGCTGCTTGCTGGCATTAGTTAGGTAAATTGTACGAGGATAATTTTGGATAACTGACAGCACATCTGATTGATCGCCTTTTGACGATGATAGCATATTTGTATTTGTCTATCGTTGAACGTCTTCAGAAAGTCTGCTTTATCTTTATTTGCCTACAACAGCATTAAGGATCTCTATAACATTAAAACACGTCACGTGTACTTCATGCACTTCTACCAGTAGATGGCGTCTCAAGGATAAGACAAAAGAAAAAAAGATTTTCAAGTCCTATAGTTTACGCAGGATATATGTTCTTACGCTAAATGTCACATTATGTACGGACAACAAGAATGCACTCAAATTACAAGATTTCAAGGTTAATAATTCAGGACACCCGTGACATAAACATGTACCTCTCATATACACTTTTGTGCGACGTGGCGACACTATAATAGATGGATATTGCCTTGACTTTACCTTCTGAGTCATTTCGGTGCTAAGATGAAGAATGGGCTAAACATGAAAGGTTAAATACAGAAATACAAATTAGAACGGATACTGAAGTGACAATTATAAAAGCATTTCGCTTATATATATATATATTGACATTTCCACAATACACAAGATGTACGAATTTGATCTTTGTGAAGGTCGCAGAGTGGCAATTAGTCATTCCCTTAGCAGAAATGCACTAGAGTTCTTTATGATGACAAATGAAGGAAATAGTGTTATTAAAGCCGTACAATGTAAACCAATACCAACACAGATGCAAAGTATAATCGAAACAAATTGACATTTTAATTCATGACTAATCCTTGTTCAAATTGTATTTTCTCTGGAATGGAGGACCGCCATAGATAATAACGATAATTACTGTTCTTACCTCAGCTAGAGTTATAATTCAAATTTGGTAGCAGTCGGCATATAATCGCCTTTTGTTGACGACGAAGCCGTGTATAATACCAGCTCAATAATGATTAATGATAATGATTACAGACGTTCTGCTTGAACAACGCCATAACTCTTAATAATGCGCCCGTTCTTTCAGTGTATTGTAGCCTAACAAGACATAAATTAAAGTCAACTGAACGTAAAATGCCCCCTTCACCTCCCCTTGCCCTACCGCGTCTGCCCAAGCGGCTATGACCCAGAACAGGGTCACGGTGTTTACTTCAGCTTGACAGGTCACGTTGGTCTGAAGACAATAGGTTGTCCATGTAGGTCAAACTCGACAATATCGTTACAGCAACCATTTATAAGCCTCTATATCAGATAGTCAAAAGTCATTGGTACATGCAGCAAAGCATCCGCGTGTATCCTGTATTCTATGCAAGCTCCCGGGCAAAATGTTTTGTTGTTTTTTTTTTGTCTCCTATGCCTAAGGCTATCGGTTGTATACAAATTTATGTGACTGTAATCATTAAACTGCTATCTCAGATGTAAACTACAGGAATGGACGTACCTTATTAGATGGTAACAGTTTCCTTTGGAAATCTGATATTTGTAACTGCCAATAGATGTTGATATCCGACAAGTCAACACTGGTTACTAACGTCATTAACAGCGTAGCAACACGAATACCGAGTTCCCTTGAAGTTAACAAGATCTTCTTACAAAGCACAGCTTGAAACGCTTTTTTTTCTCACACAAATGCGTACGTTTTGTAACAAATATGTTTTGTAATAAGCATATATCTTTTACAAGATATGCTTATTTCAAAACACAGCTTAACTTTTTTAAACTAATACCTACGTTACACTTTTACAAGATATAATGCAAACACAATGTTATATGTTAGAGAAAGCACGTTTACAGATCTTTGGACGGCAGTGCTTATGACCCCGTGAAGTGTGTACATATACTATGTCTTTTTTGGCACAGCAAGTCCATGCCAGCAAAGTGCTGCTGTCACTGAAGTATCATGCCCAAAACACCAGACATGACACCCGAACCGGTCACATTATACTGACACTGGGCGTCGATACATGACATTCATATACCAGTCGTCAATCAAGACATTCCAGGACAATAATTTTAAAGCCAATTCCCAAAACCACGTTTAACACAAACCACCAAAGTACTAAAAAGTATATAAAGTTCGAACACAGAAGGGATTCATGCAAAGAGAAGAAGTCAACAGTTTCCAGTGATGTTGGAAAGACGAAAGGTATGTTCAAGATGAATGTGTAAAAATCAGTTTTATAATAATATATGTAGCTCATTTGGTTTTTATTGCAATTATTCATATCGGGCCACATCTCAGTGCTGATCACCATGTCAGGTAGCAATAACTTCTACTTTTAAAGTCTTTAGTATTTAGCAACCTGTGATCTTTCAGTTTATGTCAGAAATTTGACGACAAAACGGACCAACGGACGGATAGACATGGCGACTTTACTGATCTTACTTATGTCGCAGCGAGAAACCAGTTTAAACAAGGCCGTTTGGATCTAATAAATGACACGCTTACCTAAAGCTAATAATTATACATAGGGTTTTGTAACAATATAATTATACCACAGAGAATACAACCAGAGCGGAGACAGCAGTTTGATAGCTGACAATTGGTCACACATAGCCAGTGAATTTCGGTCTCCAGTCGATTTACCTCAGTTGTAGGGTTTTACTCTAACTGTTCATGCAAGTCATAAATAGTCGCAATTTACACACCCCATAACGCCATGGCATAAGCAGAATTAGGTCAAAAAATGCAGTGATATTAACTGCAATTTATTCGACGTCAATGATCTAGAATTACTGAAGATACAATCTCATTAAGCCATTTGATGTAAGATATGCCACATTTGCGGCGTCATTTTAAAAAATAAAATTGTTAATTGGTGTAAGACGCGCCAGTCACCAAGTTATGGCTGAACTTTGTGTGATTATATTCCTGTCTAGCTGAATCAACATTAACCAATTTACACACCTTTAGGCCTCCGGGGATTGTTAACTGTTAATAAAGATTACTCGACTGGCATTCGTCTGGGTGCTTTCAAAAAATCTGTTATATTCTCATGATGTCACAGTGATGTATAGCTGCTGGTGTTACATGACTGATTATGGCTTAAAACCCCTCCAGGCATGTACAGAGGGCGGGAGGTGATGTTGCGAGGTGTGAAACAAGCGATATCTGATTCAGCTTTTGTAAACTAAACACATGTAAATTGTTTACATGGTGTGTAGTACATTGTACAAGACTACAGCACAGAGAGCAAAAGCTAGAGCAGCGACGACAGTGTGATAGTTGGTAAATGGCCACACGTAACGGGTTAAATACGGCCTCTTGTCAAATTACCTCAGTTAGGGGATTAATCCAGTTGATCTGCTCATATCACGTAGCTTTCTGAGATGAATAAGCTCAATTGTATAACTTGGCACTGAAATACAACCTCTTGTCTATTTACCTGAGCTAGGGCTTTATTCTAACTGTTCAAGTAAAACCTTAAAATTATAGCAGCTTTTACACCCCCACCCCCTAGCACCAAGGCTTAACCTTAATTAGATAAGGAAAATGAACTGATGCCTATTTCAATTTATTAGACGTCACGGCATTGTCTAGAGGCCAGTTGTTCTCAGCAATCAAGTTATTTAACCAATCGCAGGGTATAACAAGCGTATGGTTAAAGTTTATCCAATCGCAATCATGGACTAGCCAATCGGGACGCTTCTTCAGAATCCATTTGTCAAGCATTTGATATCTAAAATTGGCGTTATGCATATTAACACATATTAAGGGGCGATGACCGATTAGGTGAATAAACTATCAAGGGAGCAAATAAAACTACTAACATAGCTTGTACGTAAAGCCTGTCTCACAGCGTATTCGCTTTATTATCTAATGTAGCGGAATAACTAAAAAAACATACAAATATTTTATAAAAGATTTACTCCCTTCTCTTTGATGACAACAAGTTTACGTTTGGTTCTGCTTCAATGTTTCCACGGGGAGCATGCAATACGGTATTACTGTATTTAAAGAATTACGTGAATAGTTAGAATAAAACACTATCTGGGGTGCTTTGACACGAGGACACCGTTTCGGAAGCCTAATGGCTAAAGCGTCTACCTCGCAGTCGAGAGGCCCGGAATCAAACCCAGATCGGGTCATACAAAGACTACAAAAATGGTACTTGTTGCTGCCTAGCTTGGCAAGGAAACATCACTGGTTATCACGGTGTCAGTATAAAGTGACTGGGTGAGGTGTCATGTCTAGTGTCTTCGACATGATACTTCAGTGGCGGCAGCATTTTGGTGGCATGGACTCTCGCTGCTACAAGAAAATATAGTATATGTATACACCTAATGACCAATCGTCGTCATATGAATGAAAAATTATTAAGTACGATGTAAAATCCCAAGCGTGCAGTCATTTACTAATTCGTTGACAGGAAGCCGTATTTCACCGGTTAGGTGTGACCATTTAGCAATCGTCGTCACACTGTCACCGCTGCTCTCACTTTACTCTCTATGTTGCAATTAATATCACGGCATTTTTTTTTACCTAATTCTGCTTAACTCATGGAGCTAAGGGGCGTGTAAATATTTCTGCATTTACATGAACAGTTAGAGTAAATCCCTGACTGAGTTAAATTAACAAGAGGCCGTATTTCACCGGCTACGTGTGACCATTTGCCAACTATCACACTGTCGTCGTTGCTCTGATTTTACTCTCTATACTGTACGTCTTTATTTATATTTTATCATTTTGGAAAAGGTTGTATAACGTAAGGCAAAGTGACGCCTTAGTGTTTTTTTAACATCGTACATTGCCATTCTTTCTCAATCTGCTTGGTGTTTTGCATGGAGCCATTGCAACATCCAAGTTGTAAATACATCGACATGATCAAAATAAAAAAAAATGATCAAAATTCATTTTGATTGACTTGCGAGTTTCCGCAAGTGTAGATTCTGTAGACGCATGGGACCGTTCCGTATGTGTGGGTGCCAATAAGAACCGTCGTTTTTTAATACTGTTTATGGCCGAGGTGGTTAAAGTGCCAGCGCGGAGCAGTGACCCAGGAGCGCCTTATCAGCGCGGCCGCTGTAAGCTCAAGTCCAGCTCATGCTGGCTTCCTCTCTCCGGCTGTACATGGGAAGGTCTACCAACAACGTATTGATGGTTGTGTGTTTCCCCCTGGCTGTGCCCGGTTTCCTCCTATCGTAATGTAGGCCGTCGTAGTATAAGTGAAATATCCTGTAGTACATCGTAACACCAATAAAATAAATAAACAAATAAATAAATAAACGCATAAATCTTTTTATTGTATTTTTAAGCTGTTTCCATTTTCCAGATTGTCCACTACACTACAAGTGATGTTTTTTTTGCGGGGGTACCCAGACCTACGCACGCTTGAGACATAGAGCACTGACTGGTCGGCAGACAATCCAGTATGGCCGATAAGAACATATTGCGAGAGTTACATATAAAAAACAATAACTAGAGCAAATTCGTAATAGCTGCTACATAAAGCAAAATGTCGATCTAGGCTTACACTCAGGCCCATGTTAAGATATCACAAATTTGACCAACGGACCGACGGACCCCACCGACGGACCCACCGACAGACTCTCTATGTAACGCACCGACCCACGGAGCGACCGACGAACCCACGAGCGGACTGTCTATGTAACGCACCGACCAACGAACTCACCGACGGACTGTCTATGTAACGGATTGGCCGACAAAGAGATTGACAGTGTTGCTTGTTTAAAATCAGTTGGATTCGAAGGCAATAAACGCATACACAATCGTGTCATGCCCTGTGCAGGGGAGTTCTCGTCCCAAAAATAAAAACACGCTCTGTTCGGATCAATCGCGGAAGCGTTCGGTGATTGGTTTATCTTTCTGCTTTGTCATCGTGGTATACATGTTATCAGGTCGTGGGGTACGGGGTTTAAACGTGTGGGTTGAGGGTATGATTGTCGGAAGAGAGTAATAATTTTACGACTGTCGTCTGCGTTTCGTCATAGTAAGACAGGCCTTTGAAAAAGTTGACAAATAAATGCGGTTCCTCATTGCCTGCGGGTGGGGGGTGGGGTCTGTTTCAGGATAAAAAGAGATAACTTAAGGATGCGAGTTTCTATTGGTTACAGTTTAGAACGACTCAGTTCTATACGCCCTTCGTAAAAGTGTGGGTACGCTTAGAAGAATTTTAAATAATTTTTGTTATTTGTCAGCTCAACTACAACACGAGGAAAAGAAGAGAGAGCCAAACTGACAACGCGAATGTGTAAAGTTATTCTCTTCTTCATCCAACAGTTAGTACGGTTCTGTTGATAAACTGTGCGTTTCTTCCACCCCAAGGGCATACGTTACGGGATTTGTTCAGAATGATTTATTTGCCCTTTGTTAGACATGCAAAGTCTTAAATCCTTGAACGCTAGGTATTAAGTCCAGTAAGGCTGACTCTGATATAGGACCGTTATGTAATTAGTCCAATAAGGCTGACTCTGATATAGGACCGCTAGGTAATTAGTCCAGTAAGGCTGACTCTGATACAGGACTGCTATGTAATCAGTCCAGTAAGGCTGACTCTGATATAGGACCGCTATGTAATCAGTCCAGTAAGACTGACTCTGATATAGGACCGCTAGGTAATTAGTCCAGTAAGACTGACTCTGATATAGGACCGCTATGTAATTAGTCCAGTAAAGCTGACTCTGATATAGGACCGCTATGTAATTAGTCCAGTAAGACTGGCTCTGATATAGGACCGCTAAGTAATTAGTCCAGTAAAGACTGACTCTGATATAGTACCGCTAAGTAATTAGTCCAGTAAGACTGGCTCTGATATAGGACCGCTATGTAATTAGTCCAGTAAAGCTGACTCTGATATAGGACCGCTAGGTTATTAGTCCAGTAAGACTGACTCTGATATAGGACCGCTATGTAATTAGTCCAGTAAAGACTGACTCTGATATAGTACCGCTAAGTAATTAGTCCAGTAAGACTGGCTCTGATATAGGACCGCTATGTAATTAGTCCAGTAAAGCTGACTCTGATATAGGACCGCTAGGTTATTAGTCCAGTAAGACTGACTCTGATATAGGACCGCTAGGTAATTAGTCCAGTAAGACTGGCTCTGATATAGGACCGCTATGTAATCAGTCCAGTAAGGCTGACTCTGATATAGGACCGCTAGGTAATTAGTCCAGTAAAGCTGACTCTGATATAGGACCGCTATGTAATTTGTCCAGTAAGCTGACTCTGATATGGGACCGCTATGTAATTAGTCCAGTAAGACTGGCTCTGATATAGGACTGCTATGTAATCAGTCCAGTAAGGCTGACTCTGATATAGGACCGCTAGGTAATTAGTCCAGTAAAGCTGACTCTGATATAGGACCGCTATGTAATTTGTCCAGTAAGCTGACTCTGATATAGGACCGCTAGGTAATTAGTCCAGTAAGGCTGACTCTGATATAGGACTGCTATGTAATCAGTCCAGTAAGGCTGACTCTGATATAGGACCGCTAGGTTATTAGTCCAGTAAGACTGACTCTGATATAGGACCGCTATGTAATTAGTCCAGTAAGACTGACTCTGATATAGGACCGCTATGTAATTAGTCCAGAAAGACTGACTCTGATATAAGACCGCTATGTAATTAGTCCAGTAAGGCTGACTCTGATATAGGACCGCTATGTACATGTGCGTCGTAACAGGAGTCGGCATTCGTTGGCTCATAAGGATTTCTAGCACAAGTTCGAACCCATATCTCGCCGTTTGGATGTTGGTTTTTGTTTGGTTTGACAAATATGTGATGGAGGGCGCTCTATTGTTCTGTTTTCCCAAATCTACATGCCCTTCGGTCTGCAAGTGGGCTCAATGAGATAAGTAAATAACAGAGGTGGCTACGTTATCAAGCGCAAAGACGCAGTCTACTGATAGGTATGAAAACATGACGGTTGGCGGAAACAACATAAGAACACGTTACCCAGAAAAGGAAATATCACAAATTTCCTAGTGCCAATACCAAGAAATTTAATAAAATATTTCATCAAGCGCCTTCACTCTAAGTTTCTTAAGATTTATTTATTTGCATGTATTTTGATTGGTGTTTAACGTAGTGCTCAAGAATATTTCACTCATACTACGGCGGCCACCATGATGGTGGGAGGAAATCGGCCAGAGCCTGGGGGAAACCAACGAATCCGCAAGTTGCTGCAGACCTTCTCACATAAGGCCAGAGAAGAAGACAGCATGAGCAGGACTTGAACTCATGCAACCGCATTGATGAGAAGGTCCTGAGTAATTCACCCACGCTGGCACACTGATCTAACTCCACTGCCATGAAGGCCCCTCTCAAGTTTTACAATCAATATATAATTGTCTGGTAAGTAAATATGGACATAGTGTCCAGAATTTGTGGCAGTCTGTTTCGGGAACGTCCTTATTGGTTGACGTCTGGTATACAAATGACTGTTTCGGCGCATAGGTTCATAACTGAGTCTAATTCTGCTTAGCCTGGGGCTAGGGGCCGTACATTCTTCATGCTGAATTGGAGCACCACGTTGGATACATAAACAGCTGCAGTCAAAGCGCAACTGAGATATGCATGTTTTGATTATCGACAAGTTAAAAAGTAGCGTGAAACATTAGTTGGATACGGATTTCATTCATACCTCCACAACATTCCTTTCGTCTTACCATCATCAATTGAAACTGCTGACTGCTTGGCTTTGTATTAACCCGCCCTAATTTCTTAATTTATGTAGATTTTTTTAGTTCTTTGGGGGGTTTGTGTTAAACGTGGGGTTAGGAATTAGTCTTGGTCTTAACCATTTTGATTGACGGCTGATACGAATGTCCGTTTTGGTGCCTAAATTTTGTATGCTTTCAACAAATATCATCCTCTTCCACTTATATCGGAAACACTTTCGATCCATAGATAATTCGGACCCACGGTTCTCATGCACACTTTTCTTTCTTGATAATCTGCATGTTTAATACAATATCAAATTTGCACGATTACATTTTCGAAAGATATCGAATCTCCATCTAAACATTAATCAGTCTAGAAACAACACAGTTTATGTAATTTGGAGTTTTTAATCAAATAGCAAAGGCATATGTCGACACAAATCACGCATGTCATCTGCTTAGATCGTGGATTTGTCCGACAAGGATGTAAATCATATCGCCCACAGATGTTTATAATCGCAACCAGATCACAGTTCAGTTGTTATTATCTGGACGTAATTCTATTGTTACCGAAAACAAAATCGAAGTGATCGAGGTAAACGCATTACATGTATACTGGGAACGATTGAATGTGCTTATCACGTAAATGATACCGTCTTTACAATCACAGCTTCTAAGGCGATTAAATTGTGTGTTGTTGTTGCAACGAAAAGTAGAGAATACTCCAGTAAAATACCATATAAATGCGGCTGAAATTTCACCAAAATAGAAAAGTACTAACCTTCAGTATGACGTTTTCAGGGAGAAACACTTTTGAGCCGTCACTATATAGTGGTTATATTGGCGGTCCCACAGAGGTCCAGAGATGCACGAGAACTTTATGAAGTCTGCTAGCAAGTGTACTCACTTTTATTTAGAAATAAAAAATTACCTCGTTTAGCCGCAGGCTTATTGGTTGAGGACGGAAGCTTGGGGATACACGTAAGGTGTGAATCATTTAAATTAAAACTATTTCCTAATAATTCTAGAGGAGGTCAACTAAAAAAAACTGCGCGGTACCAAAACGAGCGCTATTATCTAGGTGAATACTGTAATTAAAAATGATCGAGAGAGCATCACTACTCAAAGTTCAGGTATGGCCACTTTACCTCGGAGCGCGTTGTGTAAAGCCAGATGTACAGAGGTAATTAAAGGTTAATTAACGAGGGGCAATTATACCTGTCACCTGCCTAGATTATGATGTGTTTGAACCAGTCAAATGGCGGCAGTTATTGCACCTGTGCGAGCGTGCCAATAGGCTTTCACGTGGACAGCTATGTCCGATAAACAGAACAACGCAGCCCAAGAAGCTGACGTTTAAGTTAAAAATCTTTAAAAATTAAAATGATTGAACGCCATAGCATTAACTATTGGCACGGGCAAAAGATGACACTGATACATACTACACACTATATTCATCCGCAAGAAAACTAGAATTCTCCACGTCGATAATCACAGGCCATATATCCATTCTTGTGACTGGATATAATTTTAATATACAGGTAATAATTTTTACGTCACCAATAACATCTTCGACACTTGTTCATGCAGAAAAAATGTAACAATTTCCACGTCAGCGATCATATCTTCGACATTTATCTACAGGTAAGATAAAAATTGTTACATCAACGATCACATGATTGACATTATCTTCAAAAAAGCTAACAATTTTTACGTCATCAATGGCATGTTTGACATTTATCCACAAGACAGTGAAGAATTTATACGCCAGCGATCACATCTTTTACATTTATCCATAAGAAGGGTAACAATTCTTACGCCACCAATCACCTCTTCGACACTTATCCAAAAGAAAGTTAACAATTTCTACGTGGCAGAAGACAATTTCTGTATTCATCCAGCAGAAAGTTAACCTTTTCTACGTTACGGATAACAATTTCTGAACATATATTCACAAAAAAGTTAGAACTTTTTACGTTGTAGACAACTATTTCTAAGGATCTATCCACAAGTCAGTTCACAATTTATACGTGGCGGATGATAATTTATAAACATCTATACACAAGAAAGCCCACAATTTATACCTGGCAGATGACTTTCTAAACATCCATCCACAAGAAAGCCCACAATTTATACCTGACAGATGGCTTTCTAAACATCCATCCACAAGAAAACCCACAATTTATACCTGGCAGATGACAAATTCTAAACATCTATGTACAAGAAAGCTCACAGTTTATATTTTTACTTGGCGGATTACAATTTTTATAATACTTCGCAAGAAATAAATATTCAGAGGTTTTACATTCACCTAGTATTACTTATAAGAAATCTAACAGTTTCTAGGTCGGTGCGGTGTTCTTTTATCAACCCACAAGGTAGCTTAAGGAAGGTGAATCCTTACATAGATGCTGGGTTTGACTGGAAAAAGACAACCAAAGCTTGACTGATCCTATATGAGGAAACAGAGCGATACTGCCTCGCCCAGAGCTTACAGCCGTTCTGTGCACGACTCAGATTTTACGTGCATGGAACTCAGTCGACCGAGATAGACATGACACAGGCGTCTTTCTAAGCTGTTACAGTTTTATTTCCGAGTGGAACACCTTCAAGCCCTCTTCACTCTTGTGAATACTTCTAAGAAGTTTTGTTAATTGCCTCTTGCGTAATAAGTGCATCACTGATAACAGAAATACACGAATGATCTCAAGTAAGTTGTTGTGGTTACATATGAATGAACTGCCTGCAGGAAGTGTCATAGGAAGAATATAAATGGTGAAGCACTATATTAAATGGATCCACATTTCTAATATGAGAAAACTCACGCTAAAGGAAAAAATAGTCCTGCCACGTAATGTGACTTCACACAAACGGAAGATCGGGAATTTCTTGACATTAATATAGCGATTACCTGTCTCGTGGTGTCCCGGAGGTACAAATGTCACTAATTTTCTTCAGAAACTTCTAAAGTTCAAACCCCCCACTCCTCAATTTTTACCACCATTCGTCTAATCTAAATAGCTTTTTCTCTGAAACTCTTTTCAGATGCCGTTGTTAGAGCAAAATTAATGTAATTTCCAAAACCGACGCCGAAAAGAAACCATCAAATGATTAAGAAAGTAAATAAACTACGAAATTCAAATCGTGCACCATGCTGCTGTATGAGTTAGCGACAATCCTAATATGGGTCTCACTTCATATATCCAACGTGACGCTTTATCGCAACACGATGAATATACACCCGCTATAGCACCGGGTTAAGCGAAAATACGCACAAATATGAAGCAAAGTTAGATTCTGGACGAAATAAACAAAAGAATTATAATTGTTGTAAAACCTAAGAAGTTTAAAGTGAAGGGGTTTGAGAAAATAACATTGATACATCAGTTTGTGCAGTATAGTACATGTAATTTCCGACTTTGATTGAAATCGTGACATAACACACGGTATCTAACAAATTCTACAAGGCGAGATATGTACACGCCATATGAAGGACCCTTGGTATATTGCTATCCATGTCAGGATAATTTACAATGTCAGAATTGGAACTACCCCTCTTGTCTTAAAGTCCAGACAAAAACCAAACCAACGACACAAGCGAGATAGTGTGATAAATGGCCCCAAGTAACAGGTGAAATATGGCCTCTTGTCAGTTTACCTCAGTTAGGGTTTTGTCCAACCGATCATACAAATACTTGAATAGTGGCCAATTATACGCTCCCTGGTTCCCTCGTCTTAAGCAGAGTTTGGTAAAAACATGCAATGGTGTCAGCTGCAATTTGTTGGACTCACGTATTGGGTTAGAATTACTCATTAAATAATAATAACATTAAAACATTTCAAAGAGACCATGCCTCTCTTCTTGACACAGAGCGAGAAGTAGGGCCCCTCTCGACTTCCATACTTACATCACCTGTTTTGTGTATGTATGAAGACGCTTTGACTCTTACACACATCCTGCGTGCGAATCGTAGACTACAACATAAAGACCTCTTAACCTGTGTGAGGGAATAGCACAGGTATTTTTGCTTATCGCCATTAAACACTACGACGGGCGGCACACAGTGTGAAGTGAAATTTGTACGTTTGCACACTTTGTGTGTTTTAAACAGTGTTTAGATGCGGGCATGGAGATGCTTCACTAAGCTAATGAGAAAGAATGTGACAAAAACACTTTGTACAACATCATCCTATATTACTAGCTGTCGAAGAATACTTTCCCCATGGTCGGGTAGAGTGGCATCTGCGTCGCTGGATCATGTTGAACAAATTGTTTTTTGTCGCATTATTTCTCATTAGTTAACAGCGTTTAGACCTCAATATAACAGCAATAAGACTATCAAACCGGAAATGGTTTTAATTCTTGTTTCTCCCCTCAGCGTGTGAAAACGACCGCGCGATAAGATCTGTAGGTAATGTGGCTCCACGCCGCAAACACCCAAGATGAAATTTGCATATATTATATCTATCTGGTTGAGTCTGAAATGTTATCACCAGAACTTTTAGAAAACGAGGAAGGATATCAAAGAGCATGTTGACTGTCATTTAAATCGTATTGGATGTGAATTTCATTATCGTTCATCAGTGCATGTTAAATTTTCAGTACTAGACAATTATATATACCTGCATTTTATTTAGATGAGCCAATCGAGTGCAGACTAAGAGCTTTATTACCGGCAACATAGTGCAAATCAGTATTTAGTATAATCACCTAATTTAGTCATTTCCCGTTAAGCGTTTGTATTGCCGGGTATTTTTACTACAAACCGACGTCACGACTCACGCGATGGGAAGAAGAGCACAGGCCCCGACGCGGGACCTTAGGTGAGCTTAGAGAAAATGCGTGCCTGAGGTGAACTGTTAGACATTTTCGATTTTTTAACTCTCTTCAGATGTTACTAGAGGTTTTCCCCGCATGTTCTTGTTTTCAGCAGTTCAGTCAGTAGAATCTAAGCACCAAAACAGACATTCACACATCATCCGTCAAACAAAACGGACGTTCTGGGTCAATAAATGTAATACCAATTCCCAAAATAACTTTCAACACAAACTACCAAACAACTAAAGAAGTAAATAGTAATGTTTGACGCCTAGATTTTAAAACCAAAGAGCAGTCTAAATCAAGTATATCGATAACCAAAAATAGTATGAAGCAAAGAATCTTCTAGATCTCTAGCATATATTATGTAATAGTGCCTAATTCTAGTGTTGTTTAAACACCATTGTTTTACCCTGAGAGCTGTATATGTACCGGTGTGTTACCCCGAGTGCTGTACAGGCCTCGTTGTTTTACTCTGCGTGCTGCATAGGCATCCCTGTTTTACTCTGGGGATAGTACAGGCATCGTTGTTACTATGAGTGCTGCATAGGCATCGTCGTTTTACTCTGATGTTTTATAAAAATCGTTGCAGGGAGTATAGGCATCGTTGTTTTATTCTGGCTATTGTATAGGTATATTTGTTATACTCTGGGTTTTGTATAGACATTGCTGGTTTACCCTGTGAATGGTACAGGCGTCTTTGTTTTACTATGGGTGCTGTATAGGCATCGTTGTTTTACTCCGATGTTTATATAAATCGTTTTACTCTGCGGGTAGTATAGGCATCGTTGTTTTATCCTGGTGTTGTAAGGCATCTTTCTTATACTCTGGCATCGTTATTTTACTCGCCGTTTTACACAGGATGCTGTAATAGGCATCGGTGTTGTCCTGTGGATGCTGTATAGGCATCGTTGTTGTCCTGTGGATGCTGTATAGGCATCGTTGTTGTCCTGTGGATGCTGTATAAGCATCGTTGTTTGTCCTGTGGATGCTGTATAGGCATCTTCGTTTTACACTGGATGCTGTATAGGCATCTTTGTTTTACACTGGATGCTGTATAGGCATCCTTTGTTTTACACTGGATGCTGTATAGGCATCGTTGCTTCACTATGAGGGTTGTATCAGCATTGTTGCTTTATTCTGGGGGCGGTTCTAGGCATTGCTGTATATGTTTCAATGTTTTCATTCAATGTCAAGTATCATTCTTACCCCGGGTTGTATAGGAGTCACGACATTACATTGCTTTATAGGCATCGGCGTTTTATTGCAGGTTTGTATAAGCATCAACATTGTACTATAGGTGCTGTTTGCGTTTAGGCGTAATTGTTTTGGTGGCATGGGCATCGGTATGGGCGTGGATAGGTGTCTCTGTCTGACTATATATGAGGTACTGGCATCACTGTTTTACTCTATGCATGAGTTGTATCACTGGATTAACGGGAATTCTACTGATCTTAGACCCACATGGTGGTCATGTGCTCACGCCAGTGAAAGAAAATCTATTTTCCGTTTGGACGGAATAATATTTTAGGGATAGTTTGATTTAGATTTTTAATTTGGCATTTCGTGCCATGGATTTTGTTATTTTTTTGTGAGGTGACTGAGAAAACTGCTGATTGCACCACGTTAACAATCTGACTAGCAATATCTATATGTTGCCACAGACATTAGTATACCAACAGACAACCAATAAAGATGAATATATGGTCCCTAGTCCCAGGGTTAATTAGACACAATCATGACTCAGAAGGCCAGAGATTCTGAACGCTCTGTCTATATTTACTTACAAGAAAACTATACTCCACTGTAAAACATAATAAACTAAGAGTGAAGGTGTTTGATGGAATAATCTTGACACATTAGTTTTTGCAGTAATAACTTCTGACGATTGAAATCGTCACACAACATGCAGGATCTTACGAATGCTACAAGGCGAGATATGTACACGCCATACGCAAGATCCTTTTGAATATTTTGCTGTTCAGGTCAAAATTATACCTCTTGTCGTAAAGTCTGTGAGAGGGGAAACCATCTGGAAAATGGGTGGTTTCCTTTAAACCCAGTGAAGGTGCGTAAATATCTTTCACAGCCTTTGCTATATACGGATTGCTTAAAGCCGGCAGATCATCAGTATATTTTGTTTCATCTGGAACTGACTTTTATCATCGTGCTAAACACAAATTTACGGATGACTATTTACTTTCCCCTTGAAGTTAGGGCTGAGAATAAATAAATTTATATACATAATATAATTAAGGACGTACGATGTCGTTGTTGGTTCTGCTTATATACATGCACCTTCTCAAGTGTTTTTGTTCTCTGCACTGCTTATTAGTAGCATGGTGTGAGAACTACAAATCCGCAGAAATTATATCTATCTTCCGTTTGATAAAATACATCTGGAATCGTTAATGGGTTATCTAATTAAGTATTTTAATATGTATGTCCCTGAGCAGATCAACGAAGCCATTCAGACGACTAAATCTAAGACGTCAGTACGTGTAAGAATGTAAGCACACAATAGTATGTTAGAACGTGCAGACAGGAATAATATTAGGTTCATTAAATATCTCCAGTCGTGTATTTCTTGGCAAAAAAAAAAACAAAACAAAAAAAAAAACAAAAAAAACATGAAATACAAAGATGTAAAATGCATTGTTCTTTGCGTGGTTAGAAATAAACAATTGTCACGTGCATTGTAGCTTTATATATATAAAGAACAATAACTGATATTGGTTTGGGGAAGAAAGCCGGTATTCCAAAACGTGCATGTCTTCTTTTTATTGGTCCGTAACATATAGAAATAAAATTTACCGTTTCATTGTAAAGTTTATCTTCCCACGAAATTCCCCAACCATTACATTTGATGAAAACCATTTATAATGAGTTATAGTTGTGCATGTCTGACACATTTGTACTCTCTCTGGGTCGTGGGAAACGGACAACGGAGATAATGTATCTGAAATCCATAACTAAATTATACATAAATTAATGCCGACCCTTAACTGAAGCACTTGATTTTCAAACCTACCTCGGTAGTGGTGGGCAGTTAGGGAGGCTGGGGTGGTGGTAGGCATACCTTATTAAGAACTACATCTTGGAAGCAATTGGCAAATAGGTATAGACCCCTTGATTTGGTAACCCAAGGTCATTTGAATTGAACCAGGTTGAAGAGAGGGTGTCTTTACGCAGATTTTTGTCGTTTTGGAGAAACCTTGAGGTAGTGTTTTCTCTCACCTAAGTAATGTTCCCGTTCGAAATAACTGTTGATGAATGACCGTTTACACCCATAGTTATTCAGTGTGGCTGAGGTCATGAACTCAAAAAAGTACATAAAAAATACATAACTCTAAATCTGGAACAAAATTACGGTATAGGACACGACAGTGATATCTGATACATGGGTATACACAGAAGTCTAGCCACGATGTGGTTGAATATTGCCAATGTGGCGTTAGGTCATACTCTTTCATTCATTCATTCATTCATAGCATGTTCGTCACACAGCAATAAAACGTAGCAGCTGCCGTAATAGTATTTGCCTAAATTAACCTGGTACACAATTTAGATTACACACCACTAAAATGATAGAGACCATTTCTAGTTGGCAATACATCTAAGTTTGGGTCTTGTACTTGTCGTCATACTAGTCACGAGTCCTTGTCACTTACACATAACCAATGTTTTAAACGGCTTATTTTGTTTATATCGGGTGCATTTTTTTTTTTACCATCCGTTTTAAGCCGAGTTGTCTATTGACAGACCCAAGACATTCTGTCGTGTCGTCTTGCTGATACTTTTTTCGCAATAAACGATTGTATAAATGATGTCAAATAGTTAAAACACAGCAATACACGTACAGGCATTGAACACATGACATGCAGGTGAATCTAGAAGCGTTGCACTTTGAATTTGCATTTAAAATTATCAGTCACCTGTCATTCGTTTTTTATTAAACCACGACTAAGCTTATGCTTAAAATCGTTTCCATCTTGAGATGTCTCTGATGAACTGTATATCTAATAAGAGATATTGAATATTATCATCCCTGACCGAATTATACAGGTTATCTCCTAAATTTTTTAAATAATATATATCAACCCACGCGTAACTTGCAGCGCAGACTTCCTGGATTTGCTTACGTACATTTTTGCAAATGCTTTGTTTTGGAAATGACAGTGGCCAGGTTAATACGTCAACAACTGAGGTCATGTGATTAACTCAAAATTAATTGACGAAGTTTGGTAAACATGCAGGGTATATGGTTTTCGTAACGCCGGGTGATGGGAAACGGTTTGTCATCAAGTAACTTTCAGAGGCCCGGCGGATGAATATATATATATATATATATATATATATATATATATATATATATATATATATATATATATTTATATATATATATATATATATATATACAGGGTCATAGAGGACTTTCATTAATAAACAACTCGCGCATTTCGAAGCCGCAGTTTACATGTGATGAACTCTAAAGTTTCGTGATTTGCAAGCTAAAAGAAACAAGCTGGCGTAACACAAAATAAATAATCCTATGCGTCGAAACAGACATTCGTATACCTGCTGTCAACTAAAATGGGAGTTCCAGGGTCAACAATCATCGGACAATTCTCAAACCACGTCTTCCTAAAACCACCGAAGAACTAAAAAGTATATAAATCACGAAATTATGCAAAGACAAGCAATCAACAGTTTTCAATAATGGTTGTAAAAGTGCAATAGATGTTCGAGGTGAATAAGTGAAATCAGTATTCCGATCTCGTACCATGTTAGTATATAAGTTATCGATAATAAAATATGTATCTCAGTTGCGCTTTGATTGTAACTGTTTCATATATTCAATGTGGGAGTCGATTTCAACACGATGAAGACATTCCCTCTAGCACCGTGAGTAAAAAACAATATTAATAGAGACTTCAAATACAAAATAGTTGGTAAATGGTCACCCGCACCTGGTACAATACGGCGCTTTGCCTGTAGAAATGCAAAGAAATACCAGCCAATGACGCAAAAGTTTATAATTGCATACATCAAAATATGCAAGTAAGATATGAAACTTCTCTGTTTCATATTAGTATAAGTAATTATTAGTCAAGACGCTTCATTTTCTGGTATTTGGAGAGCAAATGGAGTCTTACAGGCAGACAAACGTTTAGAGAATTTATTTATCTGATAGTTGTTTTCACGCCGTACTCAAGAATATTTCACTTATACAACTGTGACCAGCTTAATGGTGGGAGAAAACCGGGAAGAGCCCGTTGGAAACTCACGACCTTCCGCAGGTTGTGCCCTTCCCACGTACTTCCCAAACAACGCTCTGGTTTTAATCTACTACTCTATAGGTATACATTCGTACTTATGTGCTGCTCTACTAGTAAACACGAGTTATTTATGCATACATGTAAATAGTAGCAAACTACATCCCCCCCCCCCCCCCAGTACTATGGCTTAAACAGAATTAGGGTAAAAAAACAAAACTGCCGCAGGCTCTATAAACTGCTCTGTCTCTCTCTCTGTGAATCGGTCGGTCGGCTAGCTAACTGTCCCTTCAGTTGTTTGGCAACCAGTCCTTAAACGTAGGCCCATTCACTTAGTTTCGCTTAGTCTCTCGGTAGGTCGGTTACAGTTTTACATCTCCAGTCTTTTAGTGCGGGATATTCATATAATGAGTTGATGGCAGGCTCAAAAACGATATTTACTTCAG